>NW_019396625.1:0-67987 GCF_000591075.1 Eurytemora carolleeae | reverse complement strand
AGTATTCAATATTTAGAAATATTTGGAGAATGTGAAATATCTGCAGTATTCAATATTTAGAAATATTTGGAGAATGTGAAATATCTGTAGTATTCAATATTTAGAAATATTTGGAGAATGTGAAATATCTGCAGTATTCAATATTTAGAAACCATGATTAACCAAATCTGATTTAAACCAGATTCATTAATAAATATTGGCAGAAATATTGATGCTGTGTAGTTGTGTGCACATTTTCCCAATGTTTTTTTGATGAATTAATGTAATATAAAATATAATATAATGTAAAGTTGTAATCTCTGTTTGCCTTGATGTCTGTTTCTTTGTTTGTCCGATTATAACTCGGGAACCCCTGGACCGATTTGCCTCAAATTTGATTGGGGAACTCGGGAGAGCCAAGGGATTCCAAGTTAAGTGGGTCAACTTTTATCAGGAAAAATAGCTAAAATCGTAATTTACGACCAAGTGTGGGTAGACGGCGGGAGTAACTATAAGTTACCTGGGTTCCAAAGCTAGAATATAATATATAATATAAACGATGTGAGATACTTCCCCAAAGGCATTTTCCAAATCGGAAACTTCCCAAGAGTATTTTCAAAATGTAAAGTTTCTTAAGCGGAATTTCTCCCCCAAGCCAGTTCTAGCCGCAGCGCTCAGCCACCTATTGTAGCCTGTTCTCCCGTACCCACATCTCCACTCCATTCACCCTTCCACTACTTTCGCCCAAATTCCCACTCCTTCAATCCCACCCAGATTCCCACACCCCCTTCCATTTCCATCCTTCCTCCCCATCCATCTCCTTTTTCTTCCCTCGGGACTGGCCTTTGAAGAAACTCTGAATTGAAATGAGATGAGTGCATCTCAATCCTTTAAAACAAAGTTAATTTAAATTCAAATTTAAGTTTTAACTTAATCCACTGATTTATTGATTGGTAAAGTTCACTATTTTCAAGGAAGCTAAAACTTTGCATGGATCAATTGTTTAAACGATCGCCTCCTCTAGGGGAGTCGGATTCTAAACCAACCCTAGATCAGTCAGTTTAACTAATTCAAGGACCGCGTTCAATTCAAAGTTTCGTGGATAACAACAGAAGAAGCGGGACTTTTAACTTTCGTATTTTGTTTGACCTAGACATTCAAAATTAACAAAGGAATTGAGTTTTTGCCACAAACTAAAAAAGTTTAATATTTTCAACCTGATGGGGTAAACCTTCGAAATTTCAAACATAGACTTTTTGAGCTTGAAATATCAATGGTCTAAAACATCGGGTTTCAGAGATAAAGGGATTAGAAAATCAAAGGTTGTGACAAAACTCAATTCCTTTGAAGTTTTTATTGATTCATTATACTCTATTAGACTTTACACTATACAGTGTATATTGATGTTATTTAATATTCTATTGGAAGATGCGAGGTTTGGAAACAAATTGGAAAATACAGTTCTTTATATAAAGCCAGGGGGGGGGGGTCATAGGGAGCATCGTTGTAAGATAAGGGTAACAGTATATAGTTAGAACGAGCATTTGTAAAATTAAGGTTATTGAAGATAGTTAGGACAAACAATGTTTTAGATTATGATGATAAAAGATATCTTGGACAAACATTTTAAAAGATTGGGGGGATAGAAGATAGTTAGGACGACCATTTTGTAAGATAGGGGGATAGAAGATAGTTAGGACAGTGATAGAAGATAGTTAGGACAAACATTTTGTAAGATCAGGATGAAATAAGATAGTTAGGACGAATATTTGAAAGATTAGAATTGTTAGGGTGACAGAAGATAGTTAGAACGAACATTTCGTAAGATTAGGGTGATAGAAGATAGTTAGGACACATTTTGTAAGATTAGGGGGATAGAAGATAGTCAGGACAAACATTTTGTTTTAGGGTGATAGAAGATAGTTAGGAGGAACAGTTTGTTAGATTAGGGTGATAGAAGATAGTTAGGACGAACATTTTGTTTGATTAGGGGTATTGAAGATATTTAGGAGGAACAGTTTGTTAGATTAGGGTGATAGCAGATAGTTAGGACGAACATTTTGTTTGATTAGGGGTATTGAAGATATTTAGGAAGAACATTTTGTTAGATTAGGGTGATAGAAGATAGTTAGGACGAACATTTTGTTTGATTAGGGGTATTCAAGATATTAAGGTAGAACATTTTGTAATTGATATTTGGTTTGTCTGTTTGTTTAACTTTTGGTAAAAACGGCTGAACCGATCTGATTCAATTATAAAGTGAGGACCACACATGACCCCAGGGATTTATGGGCGGTCGGAATTTTAAAAAGTTATTTCGCAAAAAAAAATGTGGGAAAAACATAAAATTTTGAAAACTACAAAATCATAAATTTGTTAAAAATGACTTGATACTTCATGCAAACACAGGAGAAAAAATGAAAATCATAACAAGCAATTATTTCTAAACTTTTATATTTTTATTTAAAATTTAGAATTTTCTTGTCAGACTCAGCCTGTCATATTTATGCTTAAGCTGGAGTTATTATCTTGGAAAAACATAAAGTTTTACAACTCTAAAAGTTAAGATAAAATATCTAAACTGCAGATAAAATAGAATATGTAAACCTCAACCATACAGTCTTGTAGATCATACATAAAGAGAGAGGGGGGGGACTAACATGTTCAAGATGAACCCTTCTTTGCCCATTATTGCTTGCGAATTGCTCATTAAAAAGAATTATAAAGATAAAATCCCAAGATGGACAATCTCGTCTTTAACCAATTTTTTTATTTAAACTCGCCTTTTCTTATTGTAAGAAAATTAATGACAGCTTAAGGAAAATTTTATTATTTATAATTTTTACTTTGATTTATTACTTCTATGACGAATATACACAAAATCTGTAATCATAAGCGGTCCATGTCAAGAAAAATGGGGAGAGGGGGTGGGGGGCTCGATAAAATATATTCAATAAAAGTTCAGTTGCAAAAATCTTTCAATTATTATATATTGGCACATAAGTGGGATTGTGCAATATGTTTTTTGTTGCAACAAAAAGTTTTGCAGAAAATTTGTAATATAAATCCATCTATAGATTGGGTGTTCGTTTGTCTGTTTCCGATAAACGTCATAACTACAGAGCTGACCAGACTCCAAAAAATGGTCCACACATAACCCAATACATTTAGGGTTTATGGGTGGTAAGAATTGAACAATTTGCCCCGGACTTTGATAAAAACAATTTGGAAATCCATCAAAAAAAACTAATAATCTGCGAAAATATTGAATATTTTTAATTACTGTTTTACGAGGGGAAAAAATGTGCACTTAACATAAACACAAAAGTACACGGAGAGACACAAAAGATTCTGTGGATCAAAATATGAAGAACTCTATTATATCTATCTGTATATTCTGTGGATTAAAATATGAAGATATCTAATATATCTATCTGTGTATTCTGTGGATTAAAATATGAAGATATCTATTATATCTATCTGTGTATTCTGTGGATTAAAATATGAAGAACTCTATTATATCTATCTGTATATTCTGTGGATTAAAATATGAAGATCTTTATTATATCTATCTGTGTATTCTATGGATTAAAATATGAAGATCTCTATTATATCTATCTGTGTATTCTGTGGATTAAAATATGCAGAACTCTATATATCTGTCTGTGTATTCTGTGGATTAAAATATGAAGAACTCTATTATATCTATCTGTGTATTCTGTGGATTAAAATATGAAGATCTCTATTATATCTATCTGTGTATTCTGTGGATTAAAATATGAAGAACTCTATTATATCCACAAAATTCCATCAAACATATTGGAATTGCTTTTATCTTTGATTGATCTAGAGACTCTTAGTACTTATCAGAGCTAGACGGGTTTAAGAGCAATATTGAATGTATTCCTATAACAGGGCCAGGTTCTGATGAGGATGGGGAGAGAAGAGATGAGAGAAGTTTGTCTGAAACCTGGTTTAGGATCCGAGATCTTCTCATTCTTCAAGGGCGTAAGTAAATTCATAATTTTAGAGTTACTTATTAGAAAATTAAAAATTCCTCTCTTCAAAAGTTTAAAAGAATTGTTTAAAATTGAATAATAAATCTGTGTCCTTCAATAATAATTATAAAATATGAAAATGACGAAAGTCTGATTCTTTTGTTTTACACGAATCAAGCACAATATTGTTTGAATAAAAAGTGTTGCTGTTGAGCACAGATTAGCCGTATCTAATTCAATAGTTCTAACATAATATGTAATACAAATCAATGCTCTACTTTCTTCTTTCTCTCTTCTTTTTATTTTTGATATTAACTTTGACAACCATTAAAAAATCCAAAGTTTTCTAAATCTAAAAAGAAGTTGACTGAAGTTAACTTTTAAACTATTTTGCCCATCGTTAAAGACCTCATATGATTCTAAATTTACTGTGTTCCTGTACAGTTTTGTGTTTGGATCTGTACTGCAGGGGGTACCTGGAGAACAAGGATAATCCTTCCAGGATAATTCACTCTCATTATCTGAAAAAAGGAACTTTAAAATTAATGAAGTCCCTCTAGCCTCTGCTTTCAACGGTGTTTAATTCCTAAATGTATTCTTTTCAGGAATTTAAAACAAAATTTATCAAAGCAAAGGTTCCATTGATTACAAGTACAGGCAATTCCTACCATTACGAAGAGAAAGTATGAAGTATTCAAAATAAATTAAACATTTTATCAAAAGGTTCTAATTTGAATTTTAAGTTTTCTATATTAGTTCAGAATTCTTAAACTCAATTAGGGAAGGTCTCTACTTTGAATCTGAGGGAATCTGCCTTGATTAAAGGTTTTAATCCTGACTTAGAGGTTTTTAATTAATGGTTTAAACACCTTAAATGAAAAGGTTGAGGATGAGGATGATATCTACCTTGAAAGAAAAGGTTGAGGATGAGATCTACCTTGAATGAGAAGGATGTGGATGAGGTTGAGGATGAGATCTACCTTGAATGAGAAGGATGTGGATGAGGATGAGATCTACCTTGAATGAGAAGGATGAGGTTGAGGATGAGATCTACCTTGAATGAGAATGTTGAGGTTGAGGATGATTTTTACCTTGAATGAGAAGCATGAGGATGTGGATGAGATCTACCTTGAATGAGAAGGATGTGGATGAGGATGAGATCTACCTTGAATGAGAAGGTTGAGGATGAGGATGAGATCTACCTTGAATAAGAAGGTTGAGGATGAGGATGAGATCTACATTGAATGAGAAGGATGAGGATGAGGATGAGATCTACCTTGAATGAGAAGCATGAGGTTGAGGATGATTTTTACCTTGAATGAGAAGGATGTGGATGAGGATGAGATCTACCTTGAATAAGAAGGTTGAGGATGAGGATGAGATCTACCTTGAATGAGAAGGATGAGGATGAGGATGAGATCTACCTTGAATGAGAAGGATGAGGATGAGGATGATATCTACCTTGAATGAGAAGGTTGAGGATGAGGATGAGATCTACCTTGAATGAGAAGCATGAGGATGAGGATGAGATCTACCTTGAATGAGAAGGTTGAGGATGAGGATGAGATCTACCTTGAATAAGAAGGTTGAGGATGAGAATGAGATCTACCTTGAATAAGAAGGATGTGGATGAGGATGAGATCAACCTTGAATAAGAAGGTTGAGGATGAGAATGAGATCTACCTTGAATGAGAAGCATGAGGATGAGGATCAGATCTACCTTGAATGAGAAAGATGTGGATGAGGTTGAGGATGATATCTAAATTGAATAAGAATGTTGAGGTTGAGGATGATATCTACCTTACACGAGAAGGTTGAGGATAAAGAAGATATCTACCTTAAACGTTAAAGTTGAGGATGAGGATGAGATCTAGCTTGAATGAAAGATTGAGGATGAGGATGAGCATGAGATTTACCTTGAATGAGAAGGATGAGGATGAGGATGAAATCTACCTTGAATGAGAAGGATGAGGATGAGATCTACCTTGAATGAGAAGGTTGAGGATGAAGATGAGCATGATATCTACATTGAATGAGAAGGAAGAGAATGAGGATTAGATCTACCTTGAATAAGAAGCATGAGGATAAGGATGAGATCTACCTTGAATGAGAAGGTTGAGGATGAAGATGAGATCTACCTTGAATTAGAAGGATGAGGATGAGGATGAGATCTAGCTTGAATGAGAAGGATTAGGATGAGATCTACCTTGAATGAGAAGGTTGAGGTTGAGGATGAGATCTACCTTGAATAAGAAGGATGAGGATGAGGATGAGATCTACCTTGAATGAGAAGCATGAGGATGAGAATGAGATCTACCTTGAATGAGAAGGTTGAGAATGAAGATGAGATCTACCTTGAATGAGAAGGATGAGGATGAGAATGATATCTACCTTGGATGAGAAGGATTAGGATGAGATCTACCTTGAATGAGAAGGATGAGGATGAGATCTACCTGGAATGAGAAAGTTGAGGATGAGGATGAGATCTACCTTGAATAAGAAGGTTGAGGATGAGGATGAGAAGGTTTGAAGAGGATTTCATATTCTTGTTCCATCAACAAACTATGTTGAACCGCATTCTTATCTAACCAGGCATACAGTTTAATATTAAGATTTTAGGAGGGGATGTATAGTAGTAAATAAAGATTACCAGGGTAGGTAAGAGAATTGGAGAAAGGGAAACTGGAGAAAAGGAGCTGGAAACAGGAGAAAAGGAGCTGGAAACTGGAGAAAGGAGATGAAAACTGGAGAAAAGGAGCTGGAAACTGGAGAAAAGGAGCTGGAAACTGGAGAAAAGGAGCTGGAAACTGGAGAAAAGGAGCTGGAAAAAAATGAAGAAATAAGGTTAGGAGAAAAGGAAGTAGGAGTAAGGGCAGTAGGAGAAAGGGGAGTAGGAGAAAAAAGAGTAGGAAAAAAGGGGAGTAGGAGAAAAAGGAGTAGGATAAAGAAGAGTTGGAGAAAGGAGAGTAGGAGAAAGGAGAATAAGAAACAAAAGAGTAGGAGAAAGGAGAGTAGGAGAAAGAAGAGTAGGAGAGTAGAATAAAGAAGAGTAGGAGAAAGAAGAGTAGAAAAAGGGAGTAGGAGAAAGGAAAGCAAGCAAAGAAAGGAGGGTGAAAGAGGGGTAGGATAAAGAAGAGTAGGAGAAAGGAGAATAGGATAAAGAAGAGTAGGAAAAAGAAGAGTTGGAAAAAGGAGTAAGAGAAAGGAAAGCAATCAAAGAAAGGTGAGTGAAAGAGCGGTAGGATAAAGAAGAGTAGAAGAAAGGAGAATAGGATAAAGAAGAGTAGGAGAAAGGAGAGTAGGCTAAAGGGAAGTAGAAGAAAAGGGAGTAGGATAAATGGGAGGGGCGTTAGGTAGGATAAAGAAGAGTAGGAGAAAGGAGAGTTGGAGAAATTGTTTCTAGTGGCATTATATGGTGTGATGCATAAAACTGTAAACCAGCAGTAAATTCCTTGCTCATTACTTTCATTGAGGATCGAGCAAATTACATCAAGCAAATTGGTTTGGAAAACAACTGAATTCAGAACTTTTGTTTTGTAAATATCGGGATTAAGTATTGTTCTTTATCTTATGCAAACTGAAGGATTAATTCAATTCCTCTTCGATATCCTGTTATGGTCATACTCTGCATGGATAAACTTTGATTTCGGGATTAAAGGGACTGTTAATAAATGAACCTTTGACTTAACAAGTAGGACGAAATTTTTCTTATTTGTCCACAGAAACGAATTGTACTTGTTGAAAACGTATTACTTTAACGTTAGATCACTGAGCCGCTAAAGCATTAAAATTTTAAATGATTCAAACATTGAAACGTTAAAACATTCATACTTTAAATTATTGAAACGTTAGTGAAACAAAAAAATGAAATGTTGAAACGTTGAAATATTGAAATTATTAAACCTGCAAATAATCCGTAGAACCTAGTTCTCCCATAAATTTTCTTCTACTTGAACAAAATCTTTAAATGACATGTTTGAAGCTTTGTAAATTTATTACGAAGGAAATTGAATTTTGAACGTTCAATGATATAATATTATTAACGTGGCTCAAGGGGAGGCATTGTGTAAGTAAATAGAAATTAAAATAAACTTTTAGCCCAGGGAATAAGAATAAAGGGAAGGAAAATGGCGCTGATCTGGCATGAGAAAGCCAGTCGCACTGATTTGCAAGGAAATTTTAGAACAATGTCGTCAATTATAATTAAGCTTGAATAACGAGTATTTTATTGTAAACTTTTATCAAATTATATTCTTTGCATGAAAATTTAGCTTATAGTGTTGACTTAAATATATGAATAATAAATTACATGTATATTAAACTTATTTTTAAGGAAACAATTAACAATAAACAAATGTACTATCAAATACCGAGATTTTTATGTACTGTATATATCTACAGTACACGCCTTCGGTTCGTAAATACTTACACACACTCTTTTGGAACACACATACATACATGACGTTTATGCCCCCTGTTTTAGCCTCATTGGATAATTCTGCCTACATTTGTTGCAAAAATCGCGTTGGGTCAACCACATACTGGGTACAACGGACAGGTTGGTACAACTAAAGATTATCCTAGTATCCTAACAATAATACCGATGTGCGCGCTAGCCCTTGGTCAGAACTAAGCTTCAGTATAGCGCCAAGCTTCAAAACCAATTATTTCGATTTCGAATTTGAAAAGGTTTGATCTCTTGCTCCACGTTGCCCGTGAATTTTTTTTTAGCATAATGTTACCCCTGGGGTACTTGAGGGTTCCCTAAAAAATGTCAGCCAATTCGGTTCAGCCTTTTAGCCAGCTATAGATAAAATACAAATAACTATATATGAGCGAAGAGCTTTCTTATAAAGATTAATAAAGGTGAAGAACTACAAATGAAAAATAAGAAAAAAAACAATTAAAAATCACTTTCCAGGGAGCACTTGAATTTCTCAAATTTAATCTCGAATAATAGCAATTACAGGGGTGTATCGGCTTCGAAAAGAAATGTTACGAAAATACTAGAAAACTGAAAATATCCTGGGATTAGATTAAATATCAAAATAATGTTCTTTGGCTTAAAGTAATCTTTAGAATTAGGATGGGATTTAGCTCAATTATGTTCATTTCTACATTTCTTAACATTTACAGGTTTATTCAGTCGAATATAGAAAGGGACTAGATTATATAATATAATGGATGAAGGGCCAACCGAAAAAAAATGTTGAGAGAAAAAATTCGAAATTTGGAAAAAATGTTGAAAAAAAATTCGAAATATTTTAGCCTTTGTCACCCCCCAGCTACCCGTGAGTGTACACAAAAAAAATCAGCCCATTCGGTCCAGCCGTTTGGCCGGCTATAGGGAACAATTATACGAATGTCTAGTTTTATTACATAGATGTTTATATAGAGTTTTAATAAATTGAAATTAACATTAGTTGATTTGAGAGCTCAGCAAACTGACCATCGTTGGGTCAGATCCTATAGTTCAACCTTTTATCTTTAAACAATAGGATTAGGCTGGTATATTTAATATAGATATCTATCCATCTATCCATCTATCCATCCTTCCATCTATCCATCTATCCATCTATCCACCTATCCATCTATCCATCTATCTATCTATCCATCTATCTATCTATCCATCTATCTATCTATCTATCTATTCATCTGTTCCATCTATCCATCTATCCATCTATCTATCTATTTATCTTTAAACAATAGGATTAGACTGGTATATTTAATATAGATATCTATCCATCTATCCATCTATCCATCCATCCATCCTTCCATCTATCCATCTATCCATCTATCCATCTATCAATCTATCCATCTATCCATCTATCCATCCTTCCATCTATCCACCTATCCATCCATCCATCCTTCCATCTATCCTTCTATTCATCCTTCCATCTATCCACCTATCCATCCTTCCATCCTTCCATCTATCCATCTATCTATCTATCCATCTATATATCTATCCATCTATCTATCTATCTATCTATCTATTCATCTGTTCCATCTATCCATCTATCCATCTATCTATCTATTTATCTTTAAACAATAGGATTAGGCTGGTATATTTAATATAGATATCTATCCATCTATCCATCTATGAGTACTGTAATATACAGATTGACCTTTGGAAGTGAAGTAGATGGCCTGTACAATAAGTAAAGGATTAGCATACATCATCACTGTATATATACTATAACCTCGATGGTTAAGAGTAATTCCACAGTTTTCTGGTTCTCACAGTATCCATATTTTCATCAGTCCATAAATTCACCTAAACATCTCTTCACCTTCAGTTTTATTATTTTTCTATCTTATCGGTTTCTACTCATAACTTCAAAAAAGGTGCATTTATTTTTTAATCAAAAAATAAATATTTTTTTTGAGAACGTTGAGATATCATTTTCAATCCATATCTCAAGTCAAGTCTTTTTTTGTAGAATTATAATAGTTACACTATAAGATATAGATATGTTTTTTTTTTCAAATTTTTAAAGATGCAGAACTGCCCTTCTCTATAAGCGTGATACTTCAGATATTTTCTGTTATTTTGTTATTTAGTGTTTTAATTGTTAATTTTGTTCATTAGACGGATTTTGAGGGTTAAATGTTTTTTTTAAAGTTGACGATGTACGCACCACGGTGGACTGTGCCAGTGGGGTCGGTCAAATAGGCCTAGGATTAGGCCGAGTACTGTAAAAAGTCTGAACGCTCCATGGGAGTTGTTATAGTTCGCCCTCCGACGGGACTATGCCAAGAAAATTGACCCCTGTCGTATGGAAGTCTGGTTAGGGCGACGTACTGTACAGAATATGGCAGTTTGGTACAAACTGGGCAGGTCCTGTTCGAATTCAAATTTGCTACAGACCAGAGTGGCACGTAAACTAATCAAATTATAACTGTATATAATCATAAAACAATATAAAATATTATTGTAATAATAACGGCTGTTTGGACTAGAATTATAGTTCAATTTGTGTAAGCTAACCTGTAATATATAGATTTATATATTTGTACAATTTATAATGTACATGATAAAGTGCATGTACCGTATACTACGTCTCTGAATTGAGAATTGTTGTGAAAAGGTTTTTATTTCTGCAGAATTTTAAAGTTTGTTCATCAATCTTTCTCAAGTTTTAAATTGTTTTGATTTTTCTAAAAATGGTCCCATCTGTTGTGATGAATTAGCTAATCACTAACGGGGCCCTGCCAAAAACTTTAAAAATTGAAAGATTGAATTTGAATTTTTTCCCCGAAAAATAAAAACAAAGCCGAATTATTTATAAAAACATTGCGCAGTATGTTAAGAAGGAAACGCTAAATGCAAAATTTAACCAGGTACATTTTTTATATTTCTTTTCATGGCCAAACTATTTTCAAATGAGTTCAAAAGGAGTTTTATTTTCAATTTTGGTTTGAATAGTTTCTTAAAACTATCTCGAAAAAAACGTCTCTCCAGAGTCCTGAAGAAAGGATTTGATAAAGGAAAAATCATTACTAATGTGTCACGACTATTTGATTTAATTTTAAATTTATTTAACTGAAACTGAAAACTCGCTTAAAATCTAGTTTGTTTTTTATCCTGAAACCTTTTTTATTTGACAGGAATCAAAGGTTGAAATTTACAAGATCTTCATCATTAAATTGCAATGAAAAGGTCTTGATCAATTCTTAGATCAGTAAAATTGTATAGAGGTTATATATATATAAATGTGACCATAAAATATGTATGGACGAACTAGAGTAACCTATACACAACCTAAAGTAACCTATAGACAATCTATAGACAAGCTATAGACAACCTGTAGGCTACCTACAGACAACCTATAGACACTCTATAGACAAGCTATAGACAACCTATAGACAACCTGTAGGTTCCCATTAAAAAACTTAAAGACAACCTATAGACAACCTATAGACGATCTATAGACAACCTATAGATAATCTATAGACAACCTGTAGAAACCTAGAGACAACCTTTAGTCAACCTATAGACAACCTATAGACAACCTACAGACAACCTATAGAAATCTATAGACAACCTGTAGACAACCTAAAGACAACCTTTAGTCTACCAATAGACAACCTATATACGATTGTAAGGCTACCTATAGACAACCTATAGACAACCTTTAGACAACCTATAGACAAACTTCGGACCACCTATAGACAACCTATAGACAACCTATAGACAACCTATTGACAAACTTTAGACAACCTATAGATACACTTTAGACCACCTATAGACAATCTATAGTAAACTTCAGACCACCTATAGACAAACTTCGGACCACCTATAGACAACCTATAGACAAACTTCAGACCACCTATAGACAACCTATAGATAAACTTTAGACCACCTATAGACAATTTATATATAAACTTCATACCACCTATAGACAACCTATAGATAAACTTCGGACCACCTATAGACAATCTATAGATAAACTTCAGACCACCTATAGAAAACTTCGGACCACCTATAGACAACCTATAGACAAACTTCAGACCACCTATAGACAACCTATAGACAAACTTCGGACCACCTATAGACAACCTATAGACAAACTTCAAACCACCTATAGAAAATTTATAGATAAACTTCAGACCACCTATAGACAATCTATAGATAAACTTCGGACCACCTATAGACAATCTATAGATAAACTTCGGACCACCTATAGACAATCTATTGATAAACTTCAGACCACCTTTAGACAATCTATAGATAAACTTCGGACCACCTATAGACAATCTATATATAAACTTCAGACCAACTATAGGCAACCTATAGACAAACTTCGGACCACCAATAGACAACCTATAGACAAACTTCAGACCACTTATAGACAACCTATAGACAAACTTCAGACCACCTATAGACAATCTATAGATAAACTTCAGACCACCTATAGACAATCTATAGACAACCTATTGACAAACTTTAGACAACCTATAGATAAACTTTAGACCACCTATAGACAATCTATAGATAAACTTCAGACCACCTGTAGACAATCTATAGACAAACTTCGGAACACCTATAGACAACCTATAGACAAACTTCGGACCACCTATAGACAACCTATAGACAAACTTGAGACCACCTATAGACAACCTATAGACAAACTTCAGACCACCTATAGACAATCTATAGATAAACTTAAGACCACCTATAGAAAACCTATATATAAACTTCGGACCACCTATAGACAATCTATAAATAAACTTCAGACCACATATAGACAATCTATAGATAAACTTCAGACCACCTATAGACAAACTTCAGACCACCTATAGACAACCTAAAGACACACTTCAGACCACCTATAGACAAACTTCGGACCACCTACAGACAACCTATAGACAAACTTCGGACCACCTATAGACAACCTATAGACAAACTTCGGACCACCTATAGACAACCTATAGACAAACTTCAGACCACCTATAGACAATCTATAGACAAACTTCAAACCACCTATAGACAATCTATAGATGAACTTCAGACCACCTATAGAAAATCTATAGATAAACTTCAGACCACATATAGACAATTTATAGATAAACTTCGGAGCACCTATAGACAAACTTCAGACCACCTATAGACAATCTATAGATAAACTTCAGACCACCTATAGACAATCTATAGATAAACTTCGGACCACCTATAGACAACCTATAGACAAACTTCGGACCAACTATAGACAACCTATAGACAAACTTCAGACCACTTATAGACAACCTACAGACAAACTTCAGACCACCTATAGACAATCTATAGATAAACTTCGGACCACCTATAGACAACCTATAGACAAACTTCGGACACCTATAGACAATCTATAGATAAACTTCAGACCACCTATAGACAATCTATACCACCTATAGACAACCTATAGACAATCTATAGATAAACTTCAGACCACCTTTAGGCAATCTATAGATAAACTTCGGACCACCTATAGACAATCTATAGATAAACTTCAGACCACCTATAGACAATCTATAGATAAACTTCGGACCACCTATAGACAACCTATAGACAAACTTCGGACCAACTATAGACAACCTATAGACAAACTTCAGACCACTATACATAGTATATAGGATTGTTAATCGTTTTAAAGGTTATGAATGTTGTCTTAAACTTAAAAAAAAATTTTTTTTAAATAACCGGAATGTTTTCTGACCTCGGATTTTCTGACCAAGAAAGTATTTTCTCTTTTAAAGGTAGTTAACGGTCGTTAACGAAGGGTCGTTATTAACTGTTGTTAACGAAGATCGTTCTAAAAAACGATCGTTTTTTAAAAACGATAGTTTTTTTAAACCGACCGCTTTTAATAAACAATATTTTTATGAAAACGATCGTTTTCAAAAAGTATATACTTTGTATACTGAAGGTCATTACTTTACCTCAAGAAGGAGAATTGAATAGAAGGAGGGAGCAATAGGGTTTCCGTACACTTTGCTGTGACGTTTTTGGACTGCTGGAGAACTAGTTTTTGCGTAACAACAATAATAAAGGCTGTAAACAATAACACAAATAATAAACAGACATCTGGAGCATATAGCTTGCGTTAACTGAAGATTCACCGTATATTAACTCATGTTTGTTTACATTAGATCGGCTACCTTTATTATTGTTGTTACGAAAAAACTAATTTTTCAGCAGTCCAAAAACGTTACAGCAAAGTGTACGGAACCCCTATTGCCCCCTCCTTGTATTCAATTCTCCTTGCTTTGCTTGTACACTCTTCTCTGTTCAGTGTACAGTGTACAGTACTCTAAGGTTTCTAGAAATCATTATAAAGATAGATTATGTTGAAGCTCAGACTAACCATACTGTAGGGTTAGATATTTCCTTACTATTATATATTAGGTGAAGTATATTACAAATACATTACTTCTGATTACAGGATAATTACAAGCAGAGGCCATTTAGAGTTAAGGAATTAACTAAAAATGAAAATAATATTTCCATTGATGTGAAAACTTAAAAATGCCAAAATTCGGGAATATAATTCACAAAATTTTTCTTTTTATTTCTGAAAATATTTAAAAAAAATTTATACCACTTCAACTCTAATCCTTTAAAGCTTCTTATTTCTCCAATTCTATAATACTTGACAGTTTACATTTAAGAAAATTTAAACTGCAAACTCACAATTTTGTTGGAGCCAGAGAAAAAGCCTGAAGAAGTTTTATTGCTGAAATGCATTTTTTTATCAAGAAAAATAAAACATCTAATAGTTTAAGTTCTTTCGGAAGTTTTGAGAGAGAGAGAGAGGATTTAACATAAATGACGAACTACAAATTCATGATGAATATTTGAATTCTCAATTGTTCCACGCTTTTTGTTACAGAGAGTACAGAATTTTTGGAATACAAAATAGGGATATTTCAGAAATCCCCTCCTCCGCCCTACCCCTATCCCCACCACTCTACCCCTCTACCCCCCCTTCCCCCTTCCTGTTAAATCGTGTACCCGCCCTTGTGTCTATGGATATAAAGTAGTCTGTTTGTTTGGATTTCCGGTCATAACTCATGAACCCCTTAACCGATTTGTTACTTTTATAGAAAAAGTTTAATTTCCAGACAAAACCGGGTTTCTAAGCTAGTAATACAATATACATATCATTTTTTTTATTAGATTATTAAATGGTTAAATGTTTTGATAAATTTTTTAAAGAAAATTACTTTTAATTTCTTTGAGAAATCATTTAAAAAATTTAAAAAAAAAGTTCTATTTCTAGATTCAATTATAAAGTATTGTAGAAATACAGATCGATTTCACAAGGCAATTGTTCAATTAATCGAAAAGTTGAAATCATCTTTTCATCTTTTTCTAAAGATTGTTCCTTTAGAACTTTGCTCAAATTCATCTACTTTTTCACTTATTTTGCTCAAGATAAAATGACCAAAATTGTATTTCGAAGATTTTTTTTGAAATATGATGCAAAGCCCTGCTTTGCAACAACTCCCAGTCAAATATTAACCAGCTATAAAAAGATCAACATTATTGTGAATCCATTGAAAACTTGCAAGGAAAGTATGCTGTAGTTTGTCCAAATATCGTAATCAAAACAAACAACTTGAAAATTGATAAATTTCAGTATAAACTAAACCTTTTGATGAAATCTTTAAGACTTTTAATATTTCACAGTGTGCTCGCAGAATTTGATAACAAGAATTTAAAGTTTGATTTATTGCAATATAATATTTACAAGTTAAAAGTTTGAAATAATTTGAAGAAGTATAAAAGATGCAAAAAAATGTTTAAGTTCAAAACGAGCCCAGTATTTTAGGAAAATTCTACAAGTATAAAGGATGCACAAAATACATAAGTTCAAAACAAGCCCAGTATATAAGGAAAATTTTACAAGATTAAAAGATGCATACAAATATCAAGTTGAAAACAAGAAGATTTTAAAGGAGAGGGTTTTGGGGAAATATAAATATATAGTGAAACCTGGTTGGAATAGTAGTTCTGCCTGTAGATCCCAGACTCAATTTACTGTGAAAATACCAGGCCGTATAAAAAGGCTTTTTATACGGCCTGGTATTGCATAATGATGATTAAAAACTAGGACATATTTCATGGCTTGAAGAGAAAGAATGAAGGTGGGGGGGGGGACATACAATGGATACAACACATATATTTTTATAGACTAAATTAAAATTAAACGTTTTTTCTTTGTTCTTGGATTGTCCACAGTTGTAAAATGAAAAGATCTACATCGATACTGAAAATCTCATGAGCATCCTCTCCGTTGAATTTATCTCCTCTCTAGGAGCATAACAGTTGATTTGGTAGATTATAACAAGTACAAGCTTGGAAACCTGGCACTGCCCAGGTTATTCAAAGTTAATACCGCCGTTTATCCGCGCTTGGTCGATTTTAACGGGAAACTAAATTTTCGCTTTAAAAGTCGACTCACTCAATTTAGAATCTCACAACCGGACTTAGAACATTCCCGTGGTTCTCCCTAGATCCACAAATAAAAATTACAGGCACATCGGTCCAGGGGTTTCAGAGTTAGAATCGGACAAACAAATGGACAGACAAACAGAGATTATAACTTCATATATATGGCTAAATATATTATCCATAGACGCAGTGTTTCGTCCTATTAGGACTCATCAGTATGGCTCAATTCAGTAGTCATTTTTTTTGCATTGGCGGGGTAATTAAATAGGGACCAAAGAGCTCAACCAACTCATTACATGTTGAGGGCCTTGCATATCGGAAATCAAAGACGATATTCAAGTCTTCTCTCAATTACCATGTTTATTAGGACACCCTGTACTTTTCTCAGAACAATTCTGTGCACTTTAAAGGGACAGGTGACGTCACTTCAAGTAATCCTTCATTTAAAAAAGGAGTAGTCTGTCCGATTCACAATTACCTGTTCCCTTTGAATTTTTATCTATCTGAGCCCCTTTTTTCCGTCAAAAGGTGTTAAGGGTATCTTTGTGAATTTTGCAATCCTCATCTACAATGAAGGGCCACTTAAATTACGTCATCTGTCCAATTTAACAAAAAAAAGGGGGGGGGCGAAAATTACAAATCAAAATTTAATATTTTTAAATGTTTCTCAATATTTCTAGATATTTCTGAATTTTTCAAGATATTCCTGAATATTTCTAGATATTCCTGAGTATTTCAAGATGTTTCTAAGTATTTCTAGATATTTTTTCTGAATATTTCCAAGATATTCCTGAGTATTTCAAGATATTTATGAATATTTCAAGATATTTCTGAATGTTTCTAGATATTGCTGAATATTTCAAGATATTTCTGAATATTTCAAGATATTTCTGAATATTTCAAGATATTTCTGAATATTTCAAGATATTGCTGAATATTTCTAGATATTTCTGAATATTTCAAGATATTCCTGAATATTTCAAGATATTTCTGAATATTTCAAGATATTTCTGAATATTTCAAGATATTGCTGAATATTTCTAGTTATTTCTGAATAATTCTAGATATTTCTGAATATTTCTAAATATTTCTGAATATTTCTAAATATTTCTGAATTTTTCTAGATATTTCTGAATATTTCTAAATATTTCTGAATATTTCAAGATATTTCTATATATTTCTAGATATTTCTGAATATTTTAAATGGTTTTAGCAATTTCTTAGATGATTCAATTGTGAAATTTCTGGCCGGTCTGAAATTTTTTTAAAATTTTTTTTTGAAAAAAAATGTTTGTTTTATATAAAAAAGTACAGAACTTAGAGATTGGGTGGGGTTGATGGGAGGGTTTCAATTTCCATCGACATTCTTATATTTTTGAAAATCCTCTGACCCTGATAACTTCCTTTATTTTTAGTTTCCCCTGTTAATTCAATAAATCTTCGCAAGTAATTATTTACTTAAACCTTAATCGAATCTTGGTTATCTTATTTTTCTTAATTTTTGCAATTAAAGCAACTCTTGGGAAGAGTCCGGAAATAGCCGAATTATTCAATTAAAAAGTTGTTTTTTCTATATTGGAAAACATCGGTCAAGTTTGAAAACCGTCGAGATATCTTAAAGAAATACGAACCTATGTTTAAAAAAGGTTAAACTATAAAGAGATCAGTGGATAAACTAAAAAGGATGGAGTGTTGGCGCTGACTGCCTACCCATGTATTTACTCAATTGCCAGCTGTTCATATTGCAGCTGTATATTTCAATTGAGATATTTTGTGGTTTTCATATATGTTGTGCATATGTTTGTATATCAACACTCCAGAGAGACTTTGAGCTTTTTCAAACTGACTTGTTTAAATTCCATCCTCTGTAGTTTTTCTCTGGATATTAGTCACCTATACGAGGTTACCTACAGGGAATTTAAAAAAGTTATAGTTTTCTATGTGTATGTGAATAGGTAAAATAAAAGGTTTGCGACAACGATTATAAAAAGTTAAAATCTAAACTGTCTTGAAGTCATATCTGAAGTAAAACAGAAAATATCTGAGTAAATAACAATAAAATTCTACATATATTTAAAACACAAAGTGACACAAAGTGAATAAAGAAAAAATTTTGAACGTTTAATGAGCTTTCCAAAATATAATATAAACTAACTTCTTTGCATATTCAAAATTGACGGAGATATCAAACATTGGAACATTTTTTAAATTTTTAATTTACTGGAATCTGGTCAAATTTCCTGATATCTCCGTCAATTTTAAAAATGACAATATGGTAGACCACATTTTGGAAATCCCGCAACAAGTAATTTCGGTGTTAAATGTTTTAACTATGATTTTACAAAATCAAATTTACGAAATAATCCCGCTTGGAACAAAGAAGATCTAGAAGTCGTCAAATAATTCCTATGTTAATTAGGACATCCTGTATTTTAGATAATTAGGACACCCTGTACTGTAGATAATTGAGACACCCTGTATTGTAGATAATTGGGGCACCCTGTACTGTAGATAATTGAGACACCCTTTATTGTAGATAATTGGGACACCCTGTACTGTAGATAATTGAGACACCCTGTATTGTAGATAATTGGGACACCCTGTACTGTAGATAATTGAGACACCCTGTATTGTAGATAATTGGGACACCCTGTACTGTAGATAATCAGACTTGCTACGGCTCCATAGATTAAATTCATACTAATGAGATATGTCATACAATACTATAATCTCTAATTAGAAAACTTAACCAGAAAAAGTTTCAAAAATTTATCATTGTTAAGAGCTGCTTCAACTGCAAGTATTATTTCGTTATTTTTCATGAACTTCAAAATTTTACATTTTTTACCGGCTAAAATCTTTCCCTGGGTCAGTTGAAGCCCCTATTTCTTTGTAACCTGTTGGTATTAAACCTTTGAAACAAACCTATAGTTTTAGATCTGGCTGAAACCGTAGTTTGAAATATCGAAGTTAACAATCTGAGTTTGTTACGTTTTTGTAAACAAACAGTCACACAAAAATATATATATATATATTTGAATTGTGATAAGATAAGAAAAAAAAGATAATAAAACCTATAAAGTGGGAGAAAGCTCAAGATAATAAGTTGAGAAAGAAGAGAAAAAATGGAAGGAAATGAAAAAAAACAAAGATTGGCTTTACGAATAATAGGGCTTTAAGGCTTCAGGAAACAGGAATAGAGCTTCAGGGGTAACAGTATAGGGCTTCAGGGGAAAGAGGATAGGGCTTCAGGAAACAGGATAGGGCTTCAGGAAATAGGATAGGGCTTCAGAGGAAGCAGGATAGGGCTTCAGGAAATAAGAAAGGGCTTCAGAGGAAGCAGGATAGGGCTTCAGGAAATAGGATAGGGTTTTCAGGGGAAACTTTAGGGGAAACAGGATAGGGCTTCATGGGAAACAGGATAGGGCTTCAGGGGAAACAGGATAGGGCTTCAGGAAAAAAAGGATAGGGCTTCAGGGGAAACAGGATAGGGCTTCAGGGGTAACAGGATAGGGCTTCAGGGGAAACAGGATAGGGCTTTAGGGGAAACAGGATAGGGCTTCAGGGGAAACAGGATAGGGCTTTCAGGGGTAACAGGATAGGGCTTCAGGGGAAACAGGATAGGGCTTTAGGGGAAACAGGATAGGGCTTCAGGGGAAACAGGATAGGGCTTCAGAAAACAGAATAGAACTTTAGGCATGGAATTATATTTTCAAGGCAATAAGTAATTGTTAAGAAATAAATAATGACTAGAAAGAGAAAGTATATTAGAATACTTTCTATTCCTAAACTAAAGTCCAAACTTAACGATTTAAAAAAAACCTTCTCTTACGAAGCAAATTTTTTTTGGGGTGGGTGGGGCATTATTTTGAGAAGCTTGAAAATTTCAAATATTTTCAGAATGTTTTGATGTGAACTGAAAATGGCGGTCCGGATCCCCGTAGGTTTGATGGTTGGATGCGAACTGAAGAAAAGAACTCCGGAACTCCGGAGGTTTGAAACTAAACCATTCTTCTCCTCTAAACCTGATGTAACCATAACAATATAATCCTAGACATCCATCATCTAACCTTCACATATATGGAGATTCAGACAAAATACAAAAATCAATTAATAACATCGAAAAAAGAAGAATAAAACCATGGGATCGTTATTTCCTCATAAATTATAGAAAATAAATCTGCTTTATATAAATTTACTGTATGCATTGTTCGACTAAAAAGTCGTAATTGTAAATATTATAGCTTTAGATGTATACGTTACTGATAAAGCCAGTTGGATGCAATATTTAAAGTGAAATCAAATCAAATATTGTTTATTCACGCAGAAACATAACATTAAATAAAACTAATCATTATTGCAGAATGTAGATCAATTGATTCATGTTTTGCGTCTAGAGAACTGCTAAAGCTGTAGCATGGATTTGATTGATTCACCGACATAGGGTCAAATGACCTAGGGTCAAACGATAGGGGTTAAACGACAATTGCGTCGGTCAAAAACGCGATAAACGGGAAAAAATTCATTTAGAATATTTGTTGGTTAATTTGAACCATTTTTATGTTCATTAGAACTAGTAGCCGCAGCGCTCGGCCCAGATATTGTCTTAAACTAACCTAACCCTAAGTAATAAATACTTCAACAATGATTTAAATATTAATCAGGCAGGACAAACTGGACTCATAAAAATACACGAACTTCAATTTATCAATTAAGTGGTTTAAAATGTACTGTCTGGGCGTCCAAGAAATGTATGAGTAAATTATTGAAATAAGTTAAACTATAAGGGGTTGATCCAGCCTGTAAATTCATATCAGTCTGAATCGGATTTTTTGCCCCCGGCCTCCCCTCTTTTTCCTATATAACATTCCTGAAAGTTGATTAATATTATAAAAAAGAAAATGCTCGGAATAATGTAATTAAAAATAACAAAAATGGTTTTGCATTATTTTTAGAAGGGTCGTGATGTGCTCTAAAAGCCGAGTGCAAATATATATATTCTATCCAACAAGGAACAGTTTATACTGGTTAATATTCTCAAAAATCCTTTATTTTTTTCATTTAAAGGGTCTGTGACTTAAATTTCATATATGGTTTTCCATTTGTAGAGTATCATTTCTAATTCGCAACAGAAATAGTCAAATGTCCATATTTATAATTTTAAATACTGATTACTTTCAATTGTGATTTCTCCAGAAGAGTAACTTGAGCATGTTTACTGTATGGAAAACCTTGTAGAAATTATCAGAATAAATAAACACGTTATCCTTCACATACTTGATTAAATATCCTTCACATACTTGATCAAATATCCTTCACATACTTGATCAAATATCTCACATACTTGATCAAATATCCTTCACATACTTGATCAAATATTCTTTACATACTTGATCAAATATCTCACATACTTGATCAAATATCCTTCACATACTTGATCAAATATTCTTTACATACTTGATCAAATATCCTTCACATACTTGACCAGATAAAAGTTTAAAGGTTGCCGTCATAAATCAGGTATATCCCTCTTAATAAGAGCGTCACTTCAAGTTAAGTTGATTGTTCCTTTAGAGTGAGTAGGGACTCCTAGGTTTTAGCTTTGCTAAAACTTTGCTAACTTTGGAAAACGTTAAAAAATTAAAGAACTTGAGTACACTAATAATTTATTTACAGGTTTACCACTGTCTACTAACTTGAAAACCCTCACATGGGAAAAACTAAAAAGACACAAAAGCTATTATTCTGTAAGTATATGGATATGAAAATAAGGGTATTCCATATATTGCATCACCATATTGTATTTAATTAAAGAAAATTTTCTAATGATGCAGTGGCCCCTTAAAACTGTGGAATAGGAAGACGACATAGGAGCAATCATGTGGTAAAATGCACATTGTTTAACCACTATATTAAAAACCAACGTATACAATGAAATTTGCCTGTCAACACTGCACTGAACACCAGACTGTGATTCATATTTGTCATTCAATTGACAATCTCAAATCGTAACTTAATCCTTATAATCGCGACCCTGTATTGTAACAATTTTGGCTGTCAACAATTGCTCTTCATACTGCCATTTTTCTTGGTAAATCTTATTTCGCAGATTTTTCTGTTTATATTTGCGCATCTTCAAAAATGAAAACTTTTTTTTCTAGACATAACTTGTTTTCCTTAATCATTTATGTTGAGCGTATATTGGAAAACCCAAAAAATCAAATGTAGGAATCATAGTCTAATCTCACAGATGCGCTGGTACCAATGGTTGAAGATTTACTAGTCTTTATTCTTCTGTTATTTATACACTGAAAAATACAATATCTCAGAGATATCAAATACTGAATACATTTCATAATGAAATTGTTTTTCAATGGCTCTTAAGGTTTCAGCTGAACAGTGTATATTTGATACTTTAGAATATACTGAGAAGAAAAAAACTAGAGATTTTAAATAACTTTTCCTTAACATTTAGACCAGAACTTTAAATAGCGAATATTCTTATTAAAATTTTGCGAATTTTCTGTGATTCTGTGATTCAATCTTTTTAAAATTTTAGATTTCGATAGAAATATTTTATATACACATTTTTGTTATTCTAAAAAAAAGGTTCGCGGATTCTTTATGGGGCAATTGGAGTACCAAAAAATTTACAATTTTCATAAAATATTGAAAAAACACCATTCAAGAGAGTTGCACAAAAAAAGGTACAATTTTGTACCAGGCGCCACAAATCACACTTTTTTTTGACTTACCCTGTATATTTATGTTTTTTATTGGTAAAAGGTTTGACGGGTATCCTTTTAAATCAAACATTTAACTTTAATGGAGGATCCCTTGTGTCCCCTTAGGTTGTTCTACAATCCGTATGAAGTCAGCCCAGCACGTTTTCTGCAACATATGTAGCATGGCAAAATCACAGTTAGTTCTATTAAAAAAGAGGATGTTATTTAAAATTGTGATATTTCAAACGTGGAATTGCGAAGTATTCTCCGTTTCTAAGCATACAATGAGGATCATGTATCACTGTAGCATAAGTGTATGCGGGGTTCTGATGCAACAATGGAATATAAACTTTATATCACATACATAACTCGTTTAATACTGGTCTCTCCCATACTTCTTAGTCTTCTTTTGATCTTACTTTTGACTTTTGCATTGCATGCAAACACATAATAATTTCAGATACTATACTCACACATATCAATTATAAGTTATATAAATAAATATAGTTACGGTGATGTATAAAGGTTAAGGAAATGATTACAAGAATGTGTGCACATATAACTTCTGAAATTATTCTAGTCAAGGATTTATGAGAATAGACTATAGAGGCGGTTTACATACATCTCTAGTCCAAACTACATTCTCCTCCTTTTCTCTACCACTTTCACAATCACACCCTGCCAAAATCTCTTCCACACTATATAACACTCAGTCAATATCAGGGAATAAAAATACCTCCCACCCTCATGAGTTTAGGTAAAAAATAAGAATTCTTTGTAAAGAAAGCAACTTGTTTGAAAACTTTTCGCTAATCTATCTTTGGCTACTATCTATTCTACTACCACATTATATA
Organism: Eurytemora carolleeae; assembly: GCF_000591075.1. Lineage (NCBI taxonomy): Eukaryota > Metazoa > Arthropoda > Copepoda > Calanoida > Temoridae > Eurytemora > Eurytemora carolleeae. The sequence continues at coordinate 43,497 of NW_019396625.1, read as the reverse complement.
ATAATATAATATAATAATGTATAAACTGTGTTGAACCAGTGTACCAACTGTGCTGTAACCAGTGTATAAACTGTGTTGAACCAATGTACAAACTGTGCTGTAACCAGTGTATAAACTGTTTTAAACTAGTGTACAAACTGTACTGTAACCAGTGTATAAACTGTATTGAACCAGTGTACAAACTGTGCTGTAACCAGTGTAAACACTGTTTTAAACTAGTGTAAAAACTGTGCTGTGTAACCAGTGTATAAACTGTGTTGAACCAGTGTACAAACTGTGCTGTAACCAGTGTATAAACTGTGTTGAACCAGTGTACAAACTGTGCTGTAACCAGTGTAAACACTGTTTTAAACTAGTGTACAAACTGTACTTTAACCAGTGTATAAACTGTATTGAACCAGTGTACAAACTGTGCTGTAACCAGTGTACACACTGTTTTAAACTAGTGTACAAACTGTGCTGTAACCAGTGTATAAACTGTGTTGAACCAGTGTACAAACTGTGCTGTAACCAGTGTACAGGCTGTTTTAAACTAGTGTACAAACTGTGCTGTAACCAGTGTACAAATTGTGCTGTATACAGTGTACAAATTGTGCTGTATACAGTGGGCAAACTGTGAATTGTAACCAATTTGCAGCGTACAAACTGTGATGTAACCAGTGTTCAAACTGGGTCGTAACCATAGCCGGAAGTATTGTTCCAACGAAACGCCTGGTTTCTTTGTGGGGTAAGTACATTACATTTATGTATATTTAAATTAAGAACATTTTAATTAAAAAGAGAATACAAGAAAAGCATGTTCTACAACTTGTATGTTAACCAATGTATTGTACAATACACTCTTAACCCCATTTTAACTACAGGGTTACCCACAAAAGGCGAGACTGTACAGACGACCTAAAACTCCATAAATATGACGTTTTACATGTCAAATTCAGTAATTTTGTTTTAAATATATATCATGAATCTTAAAAACAGTGTAAACTCTGTACGGTCGTCTCTTTAGTCTCATGCTTTGTGGGTAACCCTTTATTTATGTTTACGCTAAGCAGGAAATTGAACCTTTACGAGATTCATAAATAATTTTACAAATATTTGTATATTGTATATGCCTTGCATTTTTCTTCTTTGAGAGGGCTGGGGAGAGTGGGGAGGGCTTGGAAGGCTGGGAAGGGCTGTGAAGGGCTGGGGAGGGCTGGGAAGGGCTGTGAAGGGCTGGGAAAGGCTGAGGAGGGCAGGTCTGGAGAGGGGAGGGAGGCCTGGGAAGGGCTGGGAGGGCTCAGGAGGGCTGTGGAGGGATGGGAAAGGCTGGGGAGGTATGGGTGGGCTTCATTGGGAGGGCTAGGAAGGGCTGGGAATGGCTTGGAAGCTAGCCGGGTGGGGCAGGATAGGGTAGGGGAGGTTAGGGTCCGGAAGGACGCGCCGGGTAGGGCTAGGTGGGAATGAGGAGGGCTGGGGAAGGCTGGGAAGGGCTAGAAAGTGCTGGGAAGGGTTGGGAAGGGCAGGGCCTGGAAGAGTAGGGAGGGGAGGACTGGGAAGGGCTAGGTAGAGCCAGGGAGGGCTGGGGAAAGCTGGGAGGGCTGGCGAGAACTGGGGAGGGCTGGTGAGAACTGGGGAGGGCTGGGCACTGAAATATTCCAATATCTATTCAATCTCTCCGGACGGAACATTTTTCAAATAATTCAGATTTATGCCCTTCCTTTCGCAAAATTTTTAAATTTTAATAATTTAGTGCAATCCTTTCACAAGGCTTTGAATTTATCACCAATTTTTCTCAAGAGTTGAAAAATTAATTGGTTCTACTTGGATCAAAACTACTTTTAAAGAGATACTGTACTATAAAATGTAAAGATAACAATAAAGGTCTCCGATAAAAATGATTGAATTGTAAATTAAAGAAAAATATTTGCCTACATCATGGGGAATCCTGGAATTTACGTAATGTTTTAGCACTTTTTGTAAGAAAAAACTTAAGGATATTGTTGCCTTTTTTCGGTAGGGGTTCAACTTTTTTCATTGTTGTTGTTTTTAACAATAATAGTTCAATCAGAGAGCATGGCAAACTACCTTTAGAAACGCATTTGTTATTAAAACGCCAAAAAAGTTTTCCAAATTTAATTATCTAGAACAGATGAATAACGTATAAACAATATATTACATTTTTGTCACTAAAGGAATTAAGTTTTTGCCACAAACTCAATTGTTATCTAAAACCTATATCTAAGTAACTTGATGGTATAAACCTTTGATATTTCAAACTTATATTATTTAATTTGACATAATTCATGGTTTGAAATATCAAATGTATAGGACATTGTGTTAAAAAGATATAGGGATTAGAAAATCAGAGTTTGTGGCAAAGACTCAATTCATTTACTACTAAATATAATGCTAATAGGCGAAGCTACAGTATTCAAGTGGAGTAGAACTAAATTTCAAATGTTCCTCTTTTTGTAAAGTGGCATTTCCGATTCACAGCAATACCCCTTTGGATCATTGATGTCGATGAATGACGGGGTTATGATTATTTCATCCGCAAAAACGCTTACTTGTTATTATTCGGCTCGGCTGGGTAGAGAAATCTTAGCTTGGTACAAAAGTTCTAGGTTAAGTAGAATGACTTTTATAAACACATTTGATTGAACTCGCTGCTTTAAAAAACTTATCAGATTAGAACCCCCACATTCATATATACGGACTGGGGTTCTTTCATTTTTATCTCTAAATGTTGGTTGCTTAATTAGAAAACTGCCCAAAGAAAAATATCTATAATGAATGAAATAATGAAAAATGGAAAATAATGCAAAATTATATTTGAATTATATTTTGAGGAATTGTTTACTTATTTAGAATCACAAAAATATCAAAGAGTTTTGAACTAGACTAAAGATTTCTAAAAACCAATTTTATTCTTTAAACCACTGCCGCGGAACTTTACAATAAGAAGAAAAGACAAAGAATGTGAGTATTTTAAAATTTGTATTTAAGAATGACTTAATAAATTTTCCGATATCTTATCAACTATTCATGTCAAATTGATACGTTGGTCCCTTTTATGTTTGAAAAAGTTCTATTAATGTCTAAAATGCAGTATTTGTGGAATATATTTGAGTTTATGAGAGTGTAGAGTGTAGACGCATAATGTATAATAATGTGCAATGTAGGTATTTTAGAATATTCAATATACATACAGGGTGTATCCACAAAACACAGAAAATACAGACTTAAACCTAAAAATCGGAATTTCAAAGTTTCCAAATTTAATTTGGGATGTATCACAACAATCTGACAAGAGATTTGAGTTTTCGCCACAAACTCTGATTTTCTAATCCCTGTATTTTTAGGACCTATTGTCGTAGACCATAAATATTTTTGAAATTTGAAAGGTTTATGACCGATCCAAATTTAAGATGTTGCCACCACGAAATTTTGATTTACATTAAAACTATAAAATCCGCAAAATATTTTATGTTTTTGATAATATTTAGGACAAACAAAGAAAAATAATAAAGAACGAAGTTGATTGTGAGAAATCCCAAAATTACATATTTTTGTATAGAACACACCCTGTATGTATAGAAACATAAAAGAATGAAATGCATAGCAGACAGACATGATTTACAAATATATTCTATTTAAATATCATTGCAAAAAAATTTAAGGGGACTATATGTATGTTATATAAAGTGACCCTTGTTCAGCATGTCCAATTCAGAACGTTAATCTTTAATTAAAATATGAATTAGACATCTATGTTTTTGTTTTAAAAAAATGATTATATTTATCGTGGCTTCTCCTCAAAAGTTTCAAGGGTACAGCGGTGAATTGGACATGCCTTTCCCTATATGGAGGATCACTTGAAACTACACCAACAGTTTCTATGAGGGTGTCACAAACAATTCCGTGCAGTCTGGGGAATCAATTATCTAAGTAACGATGGTAAAAAATCCTTTTTTATTTTAAAATCGATATTACATAATATCAGTCTTTGGCTTTGTTATGTTCATATTGTCTGCATATCAACTTTGTACAGTGGATGAAGTGGTTACATGAATGAAGCATGAAAAGACAAATATTTTCTTTCTTTAAGTCAACTATGCATTTTTACATAAGTGTTCTTCAATCCGACACGTTCCGACTTGTTATACGCCTGGTACATGTCAACCATGCATCTTTGTCTACCTGATCTATGGGGTTCTAGTATTGAATTTATAACAATCATATCTGCAGCTATTGGCTGAATTGAAGGATTAATAAAATCTGAAATAATAAATATATCTCGCATTCTAGCATTGACATTTCAAATTGCTTTTTAAACAACATAGATTTAAAATGTCAAATATCCTAATAAGCTTTAAAAAAAATTATTTGGTATGGTGCTCATTGATACATATACATATTACAACAAATATATAAATAGAAAGGCCGAACTAAATCATCCGTTTTTTATGTTGTTTAAAGAAAATCCTGATATCCGGCCTTGCATATTCACTGCGAATCAAGATGTAAACCTGCTCTCGAAGCTAGCACTTTTTACTTTTTACGTTCTGCTTTGATTAAATAGCCAAAGTTTGAAATATCAAAGGTTTACACCATCATTTGCTATTAATATATGTATAGAGATTAGAAAATCAGAGATTTTGGCCATTTTTCAGTTCCTGTATTTTATTTAAATCAAACAAGGACAAATAATATAACCTGCAAGGTCCCATTTAATGAAATTGGAGAAGTATTGCATGGTGAACTGGACAGAAATAGAAGAGTCTTTGTCACAAATAAAAATTGTCTTATTCTTATCTCTTAACAACCTGATGGTTAAACCGTAGATAAATCAAACATTGGGTTGTAAAGATATAGGGATTATAAAATCAGTGTTTGTGGAAAAGACTCAAAATACCTTTATGCGACTTTACTGCTTTACTGGTACGTAAGACTTTGTGACTTTTTAGCTCTAATTTTACTGACAAGTATTAGAAAAGCATATTTATCTGGCTAGAAATTATAAATTCAATATTTTTCTTTTCAATAGTTATACAATAAGATATGTTCTTATTGTAACGTAAACGTACAATCTCCAAAGCGGTTTTCAAAAATTTAAAACTATACATTTATTTTCTGCAACATATAGATGTAAATACTAGTATTCTTTAGATATATATAACAGCTTGCATACTAAGTGTTTAAAGATCACAAGTGTTTTAGTAGGTTTATAGTTATTAGGTCCATTATCAGTCAATTGTTGTGATTTAGACACGCTGCTCGTCAAATGGAGGATCACTTGAAGTACGCCTAAAGTTCATTTTTATTAAACATTTTTTACATTTTACCCATTCCTTACAGTTAAACTCAATGAGATATCTCACCGTGCTATAACTAATTTGACATGCAGTACATATTAATTTCTTCTCCGTTAGCGTAAAAGAAAAAGCTTTGTAAGTTTTAAGATTATAGAATTTTTGACCAACATGCTGTAACTTTAATCCTTTTCATATTTGGTATTCTGCCTCGAAGTCGAAGAAGTTAAATAGAATTAGATTAACTGATCGATAGATAGGTAAATAGGTAGACGGATAAGTAAGTAGATAGATAAATAAATAGATAGATAGATATATAGATAGATTAGTAGGTAGATAGATAAATAGGTAGATAGATAAATAGACAGACAGATAAATAAATAGATAGGTAAATAGGTAGATAGATAAGTAGGTAGATAGTTAAATAGGTTGACAGATAGATAAATAAATATACAGATATGTAAATAGGTAGATAAGTAGGTAGATAGATAAGTAGGAAGATGGATAAAAAATAGATAGATAAATAAATAGATAGATGAATAGATGAATAGAAAATTAGATAGATAGATAAATATACAGATAGATATTTAGGTAGATAGATAGATGAATAGGTAGATAGATAAACAGATAGATCCTCGAATTGTAATATTCTTAAAGTGATATTCATAAAGTTTGTTTTCAAAGTCATCCTTTCTTCATTAGACTTTTAATAAAACGTTAACATTTATCTTCTATCTAAATTAGAAATAATATTAAACACTTTTCTTCTTCAAACTAGGTTTAGTAGAATCAGGAAGAGGGGGAATACAAGACTCTCATAAAAAGAGGAGTCTCCGATGAAATATCATTCGAGACACAAGAAAGTTTTCCTTACAATTTAAACAACATCATTTTGTGTTCTGAATCTAGTGGCGTTTGAAGATTGGACCCAAACTAAAAAATAAATTTATAATTAAAAGAATGATTTATACAACAAACTATATCAAATCAAATCAAATCAAATTATATATTTAGCCATAAATTATGCATGTATAGATGGATGTTTATAATTAACATTAGTGGAAATTACAATTTATGACATGCAGGGAGACGGAACTACCGAACTAGCCGAAACTGTTTTCAGTCGGTCTCCCGTACAAGCAGTCTTTAATCAAAAAATTTAACTTGAAAAGTTTCACAAAAATTAGATTTAGAAAGGTTGGAGTTCCTGGCAGAGAAAGGTGAGGGTTCCTTTAAGAAGTCTGGTGGCTAAAAATTAGCATTTAAAATAAAAAATATGATTCCTGGCTGAAAAGATCCACAGGCTGGTCAAGCGAGAAATAAAGCTATAATTTTGAATTATTTTAGTATCTAAACCAAAAGTTAATTAAGTTAAGATAAAATAAATGACTTGAAATAATTCAAAGATGGAACTGCTCGATAAATATCTGATTCACAACCGTTCCATTTAAATCCTTTACTGATTATCGAGGATAGAAAACTCTGCGCTGTTTATCTCTCAAATATTGTTCAAATTGCCGTATTACTGTAGTGTACGCTAGTGTACACTGTGAACTCAGCTTCTTTAAAATAAAATAGCTTGCAAGTCTCTTTACCTCCAATCATTCTTTTAACATGTTAAATTGAAATATATTTTGTAAAAGATAACTTAAATGTTTGTATGTTTGCTCACTGCTCGAAAGAGAGAGTTTTTAAGAAAAATAATTTTATTTGAAATCCAGCCAAAGGAGATTATTCCATTGAATTTATTTGAATTAAAACTGATTCAAGAATAAAACTTTTTGATTTCTTCAAAAATATTTAAAATTTTATTTTGGCGCGACCAAGATCTATGAATTACAGGTAAAGAGATTTGGCTAAAATGTAAAATGTAAAAGTGCTAAGAATATCTTAGAAATTATCTTGTCTAAAATATAAATATCAAAAAAAGATAATTTTTATGGGACGATGTTTGCAAGTTTACTCATTGCTCAGCAGAGTGAATTTTTAAGAAAAATAATTTTATTTGAAATCCAGCCAAAGGAGATTATTCCATTGAATTGGTTCAAGTAAACTCGGCTTAAATTTTTATTATTCTATATTTTCTTTTGAATTCACAAATGTTATCAATCTTAGCTTTATATTTCAATTAAAATATCTGCAAAAATGTTTCCATACATTGAATTTCGCGAGGATTTCATTTTCTGAATTATTTAATTCTTCTTATTAATTAATTTAATTATTTAATCCATCAGTTGGTTCTTTGCTTTGCACCATGTGGAGTACTAAAGTTCTTTCAGAAATTTTGAATTTATTTTAATTAAAAAATAAAACTTTTTGATTTCTTCCAAAATATTTAAAATTGTATTATGGCACGACCAATGGCAATACAGCTAATACGTATTAGAGATGTCAACGATAGTGTAACGTAACGTAAAATGTACGTTTTTGTACGTTACGTTACAATAATGTTTAACGCTTGGATATATTCTATATAACGTGAACGTTAAACGTTCACGTTATAGGAGCTCATACCTAACGTTAACGATAAACGTTAACGTTAGAGGAACATACCCCTAACATTAGCGTTTTGTGAAAATGTAACGTTATTTTTCTCGGGCCATGATAGGTATTACGTATCATGGCCCGAGCTTTGCCCTGTTGTTACCAATATTTATAAAGATGTATGGAAATGTACTAATGTCATGCAAAACTAGATTATCTAATATAAGTCCCGAATTTTACAAACGAGCTTAGTCATTCCTAATCCATCAATTTTTTATAATTTTTCCCCACGGGCAACGCCAGGCACTTCAGCTTGTGATTAATATAAAAATATATCCTATTCTTCTTTGTAAAGGGTCAATCACTATTTTACTCAGATATCTAAATTACATATAAAGAGATTTGGCTAAAATGTAAAAGAAAAGTGTTAAGAATAATTTTAAATTGTCTTGTCTAAAATATAAATATCAAAAAAAATGTATGGAATACTCTCTTTTGTACGATGTAAGTCGATGTTTCTAAGAAAGTTGTTGTAGCTTCTATATTTTCCAAAAACGTACCGATTTTTCGTGCTAAAACCAATTAACTCACGATTTTCTTTTTGTTTTTCTTTTAAAGAAACCTTTAGATTTCTAACCATTGAAAAATAAATTAAATTCTATAAAATCCTGTATTAAAGTTCACGGCTAAACAAATAAAGTTTTTAGGTTTTTATTTATCGACTTTATTGGTTTCTGATGAAAACTGTTTAATTGGAAATACAGGGGTTTTCGAAATTGAATATGCGACATTACTGGCAGATTTTGTAATCTATAGTTTCTCCTCTAGTTCTGATTTTACGTTAGCGAAAAGTAAATTTATGTGACTCCAAAGTCCATATCATGAAATCAAAACATATCATTTTTCTCAACAGCTTTGAAGGAAGATCTCAATCTTTCGTGAAATTCACTTTAGTTTAACGTGAGACAATGCACGTAAGTTTAAAAGTAGCATGATCCGAACCAGTGCAAGAATGCCGGTCTAGGCATTACCGTACTTGCCAGTCTAGTTTACCCAGTATGTGGTTGACCCAACGCAACAGATAAGGCGGACTCAACTATAGTGATAAGTTAAGGCTTGTATGAATAGATTTAAGGCATTTATCAAGCTTTCAAAATAAAACTGGGACAAAATCCTAAATACTTCAGTCATTTTTGTAATTACAGACAGGCAGACTGCAGAATTAAGGGAAATAAGGTGCGGCAATTAAACTTTGACACCAACGGAATCTTTTTAAAATTTTTTTTTTGACAAACCCGGCCATATCTTACGATGCATGTACAGAACATGATTTCTGACAACATGCATAAAGTCTTATTTTACAACAACAACTTTAATAGAAACATCGACTTACATCGTATACAAGAGAGAGTGTCCCATAAAAATTTTTAAAATATTCTTAAAACTTTTCTTTTGAATTTTAGCTAAATCTCTTTACCTGTAATTCATAGATCTTGGTCGCGCCAAAATAAAATTTTAAATATTTTTGAAGAAATCAAAAAGTTTTATTCTTGAATCAGTTTTAATTAAAATAAATTCAAAATTTCTGAAAGAACTTTAGTTCTCAACATGGTGCAAAGCAAAGAACCAACTGATGGATTGAATAATTAAATTAATTGAATAAGAAGAATTAAATAATTCAGAAAATGAAATCCTCGCGAAATTCAATGTATGGAAACATTTTTGCAGATATTTTAATTGAAATATAAAGCTAAGATTGATAACATTTGTGAATTCAAAAGAAAATATAGAATAATAAAAATTTAAGCCGAGTTTACTTGAACCAATTCAATGGAATAATCTCCTTTGGCTGGATTTCAAATAAAATTATTTTTCTACAAAACTCTCTCTTTCGAGTAGTGAGCAAACATACAAACTTTTAAGTTATCTTTTAAAAAATATATTTCAATTTAGCATGTTTAAAAGAATGATTGGAGGTAAAAAGACTTGCAAGCTATTTTATTTTAAAGAAGCTGAGTTCACAGTGTACGCTAGCGTACACTACAGTCATACGGCAATTTGAACACTATTTGAGAGATAAACAGCGCAGAGTTTTCTATCCTCGATAATCAGTCAAGGATTTAAAGGTAACTGTTGTGAATCGGATATTTATCGAGCAGTTCCATCTTTGAATTATTTCAAGTCATTTATTTTATCTTAACTTAATTACCTTTTGGTTTAGATACTATATATAGTTTGTTGTATAAATCATTCCTTTAATTATAAATTTAACTTTTAGTTTGGGTCTAATTTTCAAACGCCACTAGATTCAGAACACAAAATGATGTTGTTTAAATTGTAAGCAAAATTTTCTTGTCTCTCGAATGATATTTCATCGGAGACTCCTCTTTTTATGAGAGTCTTGTATTCCCCCCTCTTCCTGATTCTACTAAACCTAGTTTGAAGAAGAAAAGTGTTTAATATTATTTCTAATTTAGAAAGAAGATAAATGTTAACGTTTTATTAAAAGTCTAATGAAGAAAGGATGACTTTGAAAACAAACTTTATGAATATCACTTTAAGAATATTACAATTCGAGGATCTATCTATTTATCTATCTATCTATTTACTTATCTATCTACCTACATATCTATCTGTATATTAATCTATCTATCTAATTATTTATTCATCTATTTATCTATCTATTTATTTATCTATCTACCTACTTATCTATCTACCTACTTATTTATCTACCTACTTATCTATCTACTTACTTATCTAGCTATCTATCTATTTATCTATCTAGCTACCTACTTATCTATCTACCTACTTATCTATCTACCTATTTATCTATCTATCTGTTTATCTATCCATCTCTCTACTTATCAATATCTATCATTTAATCAAAATTATATTTTATACAGGCATGAACTATTTTCCTAGTTTTAATGAATAGACAACACGACTTCGAGGCAGAATACCAAATATGAAAAGGATTGAAGTTAAAGCGGTTTGGTCAATAATTCAACATCTTAAAACTTACAAAGCTATTTTTTTAAAATTTCATCATTTAAATTGTGCAAACAGATTAGAAATTATAAAAGAGAAACAAAAATTAATATGCACTAAATGTTAAATTGGGATTGAACGTGACAGCTTGCTGGTGCTTATAGCACTGTGAGCTATTTAACTGAGTATACCTATAAGGAATGAGTAAAATGTAAAAGAAGTTTAATAAAATGAACTTTTGGCGTACTTCAAGTGGTCCTCCATTTGTAGAGAGCAACGTGTCTAATTCACAACAATTGACTGATAAAGGACCTACTAACTATAAACCTACTAAAACGCTTGTGATCTGTAAACACTTAGTATGCAAGCTGTTATATTTTAAATAATATTAGTACATACATCGAAAAGTTGCAGAAAATAAATGTTTAATTTTAAATTTTTGAAAACCGGTTTGGAGTTGGACCCTTTTTTCCTTTTCTGACAGGGTTTGTTCTTTGGTCTACTGTTATATTAATTAAAAAATACACTAAACTCAATCAATTCTTACATGTGTCAAACTTTATCTAAAGGTCAATTCTTTCTGTCAAACTCTATCCAAAGATCAAATACAAAAAATCGTTTTCTCTGTACCCTGTTTTTAGAGATAAAAATTCAAAATTTTACGTATTTTACCCATGACGGTCGAACTTGCTAAAGTCGCGTAATTTTAGTCTAAGTCACGTGATATTGGAAAATGCAAACCTATAATTTTAAAATTCGGAAAGACACAGAACATCTAGAATATTGAATTATTTCAAAAATGATTGTAAAAATTAGACTGCAGATAATGCAAGGTTCGTATTGTATTTTGTGCATATTTTGGGGATAAAGCTGGGAAATAATTATATATGATATGGGATATGGGAAATAATCAAATATGATATGGGATATGGGAAATAATCAAATATGATATGGGATATGGGATGCTTTGTAGTTCTCACAAGCTTGGATAGATGTTACCTCTATAAAGGCTTTGATAATATTATTCTCATGATGTATTAACATTGATGTTTGTTTTTGTCCATCTTTTCAAGACAAATGTTAAAAACCTCTCTTTGTGTACTTGGAAAAAAATTCTTCAAAAATAGTTTGAAAAGAATTGAGTCTTTACCACAAAATCTGATTTTCTAATCCTAACATCTTCACAACCCAATATTGTAGACCTAAGATGCTTAACTCTGAATTTTTCTAGATCAAATAATCTAATTTTGAAGTATCAAAGGTTTACACAATAAGGTTTTAAAGATAAAGAGATTAGAAAACTTTAGCTTGTTACAAAGACTGAATTCTTCTGCCAATGTTTCTATAAAGCAAAAAACAGCTAAAGCAAAATCATTTAACGAGTTGTTTACTGGCAGTGTTTGTCTTTTTCCTCCCTTTCCTTTGATCCAAAGTTGGAAGTTGATTAAAAATTTTCGTTACTACTTTTATAATAAATTTATTATATAAAAATAAAAATGTTTCATCAAATAAACTCATTCATTCATATTTTTATTCAACTAGAAATCATGAGATAATACAAATAAGCAATCACAATTTACCATGCAGTTTGGACCCGCCTAACCAGGGTTGGTTGTTTTGAGTGGTTGGCCCGAAGTTAATTAACGATACTGAATATAATTGGTTACACATATCAAGTTATATTTTAGGATAGGTAAGGAGTTGATTGGAAGGAAGGAGATTGTCAGGAGATCTGTGGCAGGGTGAGATGAGAGGGATTTTTATGTAGAGATAAATTAAAATACAGGGTGTTAATGATGGTATATACAGAAACAGAAATAAGATAAAAAAGTTTCAGTTATTTTAGTTTTTTATAAAAAAAAATATTCACACGATATACAGCTAGGTTTTTCGCATTTAAACCTCTCATAATTCTCAATACAAATATTGATTACTCCTTGTTTAAATATTTGTACAGATTTAGTTTCTTTACGGTCAATTTCAATTTCATTCCACAATTTAGGAACAATTTTTGTTTAAAACCCGTTCTAGTTTATATGATTTTGTTATATTCGGTTCAGCTAAAGACTTAAACATATTTTGGAAGGAAGAGGGAAGGTTATCATTCAAGTATCCATGCATAAATGCCAGAACACAAAGTTTGTATGTATCATCAAAATTAAGAACTTTCAGTTTTGAAAATAATGGATTTAAATGGCCAAAAGGCCAAATTACTTTCCTAAACAATGGTGTTGGAAAAACAACTCGACATTTTAGGTTAACCCATTTGAACTGAGCATTAAGTATGCTCGAGCTGTTTGCAAAATGTTCCATCTGCGATTTTGATCCGGCATCTTATTTTTCATCTAAAATAAATAGGCATAAAAAAGAGGGAATGAACTACTAAGATAATGTGAATTGGAAAATGATATGGGTACCAGGGATATAAAAGGGGATATGAACTAGGAATATAATGTGGTCACTAGGGGTATAAAAGGTCGGCCATATGAACCGGTACATAATGTTGGGACTGGCTAGGGATTGTTTCTTGTTGGAAACCACATATTTAATCTTGTAAACCCTTCGCTATGTAAAAAGTTTAATATTGATCTGAACAATGGAATGATGGAGATGAGTGTGCATCCTGTCAAATACCAAGTCTAATAGGATTCCATTCTTCCAGTCTACCTTTCCTTGAAGAAAATACCCTACTCCAGAACGGTTTCTCTATCATGTATCTATCCAGGTAGAGTTAAGTTTCACTGAGCTATCAATGTTTAAACCCGGAAACAATCCCGTAACTATCAATCCCAAATGAAAGGGGATGATCCTCAACCTGTTTATCAGAACAGGGAACCTCAGGGATACAATCTCGTTATCTATCAACTCCACTACCACTGGGTGCAATCTTGTTAGCTATCAATATCAATCGGAAGCTCATAACTTTTGATTCCAAATTAAAAGTGACGATCCTCAACCTGTTTATCAAAACAGGGAACCTCAGGGATACAATCTCGTGATCTATCAACGCCACTACCACTGGGTGCGATCTTGTTAGCTATCAATATCAATCGGAAGCTCGCAACTTTTGATTCCAAATTAAAAGTGACGATCCTCAACCTGTTTATAAAAAACATGGAACCACACAGACACAATCTTGTAATCTATCACCCCGCCACTACCACTGGGTGCGATCTTGACAGCTATTGATATCAATCAGAAGCTCTTAAAAATCGATCCCAAATTAAAGGGGACAATCCTTTCCCTGTTTATAAAAACAGGGAAAGATTACTCTCTCGCAGTAAACAGTACGGAGTACCTTTGCAACTAACTTTATTTTAGATATCAAGTGTTACAAGTTAACGTAGTTAAGCTATTTCCACACATATTTACAGCGTATTTTAAGCTAAACGTATGCATTAAAAAGATGAACAAGGATTGATATAAACGATATCACAATGCATGTTTTAATCACATTACGAAGCTCATTGCTAGGATATTTAGCTAATTAAATATTTCTAAAATTCTAAATAATCTCAGCTGGTGACACTGAACCCTAACAGTCATGAAATAATAACCCTTGCAAGCTCTCTGGAATTTGTTATTTGGTATCTACTATCTAAGCAAGTTTATAGATTGTTTAATGATGATGACTATACTAAATATAGATCTATTCAAAATTAATAACTGATAATTATCTATCTACCTATTCATCTGTTCATCTATCCTTCTATCTTTACGTATTTTCCGTACTTTTCTAATTTTACTTAGTCACCCAAAGGTAAGAAAAGACAAATAAAACTTTGATTTGCGGTGCCTGATGCAAAATTGTATTTTTTGTGACTCTCCAAGAGTTTCCAGTCAAAACAATTTTCACGAAAATTGCGCAAATATTTGCTTACGTTTCGAGTAAAAATTTTGATGTTTTTGCGCATTGATGCAAATTCTGAAGAAAAACTTGGTATTTGCGTATTTCGTTTCTCCTGCTATTTCGATATTTCGAGCTATTTCGTTATTTCGTTAAATTTCTAGAAACAATTCCTAGGAAATGATGAATGAAAATTCAAAATCAAATTAATTAGAGTTACAGGCTGGGCCCGTCAACTGTACTCCACCTGTTGGCCTAATGGGCCCCAATTCTCAGGTTTTAGGTCACCGTAAATGGAAGTTGTTTTTTACTGAAAATACACCATATACTGTCTAAATATTAAAATCTTTCATATATATTTATTTAAAAAATGCACTATATATATGAAATGCAACAGATTATTAAAATTAATTTTGTTTTCATGCACATTACTGCAGTACAAAAATTTCAATTTTTCGTATTCATGGGCATAGCAAACTTTAATGCAAAAATGACCTGTATACATGCGCAATATCATGCAAAAATGTTTACTTAAATTTCGTAATCGTACGAAATTTTGTGCAAAAAATATTTATATATTTCGAATGAATTCGCAATTTCGTCCACAACTGGTTTCGTATTTATACAAAAATGATGCGGAATTTCATGAAAAAAGTCATTTCGTGCAAAACCATGCAATTGTTGCGCAAGAGAATTGACTGTTTCGTGGAAACCCAAAACTCTCCTGTATGGCGTTTTTTTCAATATTTTGTTGGAAACTTTTTTTTTTGCTACTACTATGACCAAAAATAAAATCCCCGCTAACCTTTTTTTCCCTCAAAATGAAAAGTTCAGAAAACCAAAAATATGTTTATATATTATTTCTATCAAATTCCAAAATTTTGTAAAAATTAAATTACTGAATCAGAGAAAATTTGCAAAATTGTAATATGAAAATTCGCAATTTTCGGTTCTGGCCTAATTTTTGTTATTTTTAATTTTTATTCATTTTTAATCATTTTGTATCATAGAGCTCATGGTTTGTTTTACCATGATGGATATCAAAAATACTTTTAAAAGGTTAAAAAATACTAACTTCTAGATTCTATAGATACAAATATTTAAATAAAATGTATTGTGTATAAACAATATTTTGTAAATTTTTATTCTTTTAAAGTTTTTTAGCATAATACAAATTCTGAAAAAACTTTCCATGAAGATATATACAGGGTTACCCAGAAATGACGAATCTTGTTTTAAAATGGATTACAAAAGATTGTATTACATGAAGTATTCTTTTAACTTCGATGATAAAATGAATTATTAAATCTTTCCTTATGTTTTTTTTTAGTTATTAAGATTTTAATCAAAATAAAATGTGAAAATATTTTTCTTTCTTTGTTTATTGCATACACTCAACCTTATAGCTGTACACAGCAGATGAATGGTATCATTATCTTACCTCCATCCAACCCTAATTATACTATTAATAATAATAATACTGTATGTATTCATTGTATGTAGTATATGTATCCTGGTATCGGATTACAAGAGTATGTTTATCTTCTGTTTGTTTACATTTAATCTTCTCNGGGGTAACAAACATGGAAATAAGAATATTCCAGCATTTTTAGTTTAGTTCATTTTAACTTTATACTCAGAAACTGAGATGTACTAAGCAAAAACATATTTACTGTATCGTTGCAACCTAATGTCGTAAATCTTTGATATTGAAAACTATCAATTCTCTTGAAATAATAAATTTTTTAACCTTCAGGAGGCAAAGCTATAGTGTTTAAGGGCTAACTGTTCAGTTTTTTTTAAGAAGTGCCACAAAGCAAACAAATGTTAAAATGTTCTTGATTTCTAATATGTGAACAAAGCTGAAAACTTTAGAATGAGATATCCTTCATCACGATAACTTTATCTGATTATCCAATGTACACACTTTTGATTTTCTTCTCTATCCTCTTTTTGGATATTTCTACTGTATAAAAGTTACGTTTGATAACAATTACAGATACAATGCTATATCGATTGGACTAATATCTGATTGAATTAAAGTCAGCTTTTCACAAGCCAGCTTTTAAAGCATTCAAACAAATATTAATTTAATCATTTCAAAATGAAATAATTAAAAAAATATTTTAGGACTATTGTCATTTTGAACGTTAGTCTTCATAAACATTAATCCATTACTTACGTTTGTTCAATCGATTTTTAGTTCAATTGATATGACACATCCATCTTAACATCTTAACATGACACGCTGATTGGTTAAATTTTTAACTTCTTTGTTGGATATAGAATGCGTTTTAAAATAATCTTGGGTTTAGTAATTCCAGGAGTTCAAGCATTAATCTTGATATCCACCATTCTAAAGTTTTCAGCTCTAATTCTTTATCTCATTCTTTGGAATTCATGCAGCAGATAAATTCACCCTTTAACATTTTTATAAACAATTTACCACCCTAAACAACCATGGTTTAAACTTATCGTAATTGTTTAATAATTAATTTTATCATCGTAGTCAAAAGAATACTTAATGTAATACATACTTCTGAAATCAATTTTATAACAAACCTTTTATATACACATTACTTCTTATGGATGGAGTGGATGAATAACTAAAAATTTCTGTAGACTATCTTAAACACATAGTTGACGTATGATTAAGTGAGGGACTAATTGACGTTAAGAAACACATAAAAAGATCTGATACTACATATTTAAATGGGGAAAATTAGACACTAAAATTCAAAAGAACAGAATTTTTCTTTTGCGTTTTGTGCACACATTCAACGAATTTACTCATATTCATTCATTTTACAGCTGTTAAAAACACAAGAACAAGCCATAGATATAAAAAGAAATCGATTTACATAGAACATAAAGCCAAATCTGCCTGCATCAACTGTAAAAATGCAGTTTTTTCGAATTAAAACCCTTATTTAAAAAAGTTCTACACGGGGGGCTAGCCCCCCCCTAACCATTCAGTAATTAAATCCCCCTCCCCCTAACAGAAGTGCTAGTTGCGCCCCTGTAGTGTCCAATGACCATGAATCAAATAAAATGAAAGTCATGATATTCTTATCTGCTCAGTATGATTTGATTTTGATATTGAACCCATATATCAATTTATAGAATTTTTCATTTTCAATTCATCCAATTTATTGCCGCTTTACTACGTGATATTCTAACAGGCTTTTGAATGAACAACTGTAATTTTCCAAAGGGAAGACTTATGTTTCAAAATTAATATATTTATCCTAAAAAAATGACATCATTTATTTTTGAAAATGCAAAGCTAGAATTAAAAAATATACTATTTCTAGAACAAAACTAGAATTAAAAGATATACTATTTCTAGAACAAAACTAGAACTATAAAAAAATACTATTTCTAGAACAAAACTAGAACTGTAAAAAAAATAATATTTCTAGAACAAAACTAGAACTGTAAAAATATACTATTTCTAGAACAAAACTAGAATTAAAAAATATGCTAAAACTAGAATTAGGAATTAGGAAAATAAAGTTTTTTTTAGAACAAAATTAGAATTTATTTCTTACATTTTTTCTTAAACTGATGGTGGATTATTAGTATTTTTCGATAATGAATGACAAGTCTTAGAAATAAAAATTTAGAGTTAATTTTAGACTTTAGTGTTGAAAAATTAAAGAGGCCTTTAAGGGTTGTAAGAAAGATACATTTTTTTACACAAAACATGCATTTTTAGGGATTATCCAGTTATATTAAATTTTAAACACACGGTTCTATAATTATCTCAGGTAGTGCAAATACTTCTAAATAATAATTAATATGAAAAATATTAAAAACTTCCATGAACTTTGGTTTCTCATATCATTTTCAAATTTTTAAATTTTCAAATGAGATTATATTATAATTAAAGGAATTCTGTTTACATAATTTCAAGTGAACCTACTATTTAAATCGATGATATGTCTGATTCTCATGGGTACCCTTTAAACCTTTCTCTGATCTATAATATTCCTCTAGTATATTCTAGTACAGTTCTTTTATTTTCCTCCCATGTTGTAGAGAAACCATATTTGAAATTGATGATGAGCCAGGTACTGTTGTGAATCAGATATGCTACTCTATAAATGGAGAGACACTTATTACTGCTTGAGTTCCTTTAAGTGGATAAATAAAACTAAACTACACACACAAAATTTTGATGGTTGTCAATATGCAAAATCCTGAATAAAAATAAAGTTTCAAAACTGTTTACGAACTCATAAAGTCATAAAATAGATAGAACATGAAATATCAAATTATTTATCAATATTAACTCAGTTAATGTGTAATTTTTTTTCATGAAAAATATACTTATGAAATTATTCCAAAAAAAAATAGAGACAGGGTAATAAAAAAGGCTATGCATGTACTATGGAAGACCCCAGGAAGGGTCATTAGTTTTGTTGTTTGGAAGAAACTGCTGAAATTCTGGAGTTTTGCAGTTTGTTAAAAAAAGGTATCATCACTGATGGAGATAGAAAAGGACTTTTCAAGACTCTCTCACCGTTTCATTTAAAAGTTGTAAATTAAAGGAAATGAGTTTTTGTCACAAAATATACTTGTCTAATCTCTTTATCTTTGCTACCCCATGTTGTAGACCTTTGATATTTCAAACTATGAATTCTGTTAGACCTAAGTTTGAAATAACAAATGTTTATATCATCAGAGCTGAAAACTTAAGAATGAGATATCCTTAATCCCAATTATTTCATCTGAGTATCCAATGGACACACTTTTGATTTTCTTCTTAAACCGTTCTTTTTTGGATATAGTAGAGAAAAATCAAAAACCGTTTTTTTTAAATTTAGAGAGCCCCTCCTGTTTCTATATATGATCTTGAATGGCGCGCAAAATTTCAAATTTATCGGCTTCATATATGCGACTCTGATGACTCTGATTGGGTGAATTTTATACACTTTTCAGGATACAAGTACAAGATTAGGTTAGTCTCGATATTAAGAAAAAGAGATGATCAAGCATTAATCTCAATATCCACCATTCTAAAGTTTTCAACTCAGATTGTATAGATATAGGGGTTAGACAATTTGAGTTTGTGACAAAAACTCAGTTCCTTTGTAAAAATTGGAAAAACTAACGATTTTTTCTGGAGTGCTAATTTTCTAAAACTGTTTATTTTAGAAAATCAGGTTTAAATTGATCAATTATAATAATTACAATTTAAGAATATGTTTGCTTTCGTCGTTTTTAAACAAAACCCGCAATATTAATCTGCATCAGGATCTATGTAATATACAATACAGACCTATATGCATGTATGGAGAGGTTTTGCTTGCATACTAATTATTCAAATTCTATTCAAACCTATTCATATCATTATCAATTCACTAATCAGTTTATTTGATAAATCAATTGATCATTAATGTAATCTCTACTTTGAATTATTTGGTTCTCGAGGTTATGGTTTCGGTTTAAAAGTGTTGAGTTCTGATAATTTCCTTCATTAATTCTGAAGGATACATTTTATGGAAAATAATAAATATTCAAACCTTACTGAAGGCTCAAGCGCTTACTTTCCATGTTTGCTTGAGTAGGATGTAAATTATAAATGTATATTTGTTGACGGATATATAGCAAGATACTCAAGATGAAAGATGTTGAACCCCTTCTCAAAAAATCGATAACAAAGAATTCTCTTTATTTCCTGAAAAAAATGACATGTATAGAAAACTTGAACAAATGTTATAATTAATTTTTATAATGAAAAAAATTCTTACCTAACCTAATAACTGATGAAACGGGTTATCAATAATTGAACAGTACTAAAAGTCGTTTTAAACTTCTGAAATAAATGACAGTTTAATTATTAACGAAAGTCACTAATTCTTTATATGAAAATATTCTTGTTTAACTTTTTGAAAATGGATTCACAATGCGAAGTTGTTTACGACTCTGACAGGACAGAGTGAACAAAGAAACACTGGTTAAAATTGTTTGGTTTGGTTTGGTGTCTCCGAGAGGGGATCTAAGTTAAAGACGACTTTACACGGAGCCTATTGTTAATGGTTGACAATATTATATAAAACGGGAATTAATCAAATAGTTTAATTTCAAAACAATGGTATTATATGCGTGCAAATATTTTTAATAGGTGAACAACCCCTTTAAAGAAAGCACTTATTTCTCCTATTTTTCTTGTTTAAAGCCTTGAGAAAATATATTTTATGCTTGGTTTAGTATAATCTCGGGCTTACATTAAGAGATAATTATTATTTTATGTGTTTTTCACCCATTCTACAGCTCTTATACTTTCTTTAGACCAAATATATATCTCATTCAATTTATCATTTAGATGAAATCTGAGCATTTAACACATTCATGATGTATTTTTGATAAAAAATATTAATAAAAAAAGCATATAATCCGGGTTGGTGCGAAACAAATGTAATTTTAATGTTATCTGTTGGATATCTCTAGGACTGACAATGTGGCCAGACGCGCTCCTACTAAGTTATTTATATTTTGTCAAATATGGCACAAAGGAAAATGTACGTTTGGTAAGTAGGACTGGGCAAAGTTCCGTTAACGGAACCGAGGTTTCGTAAATTAAAGGAAGAGTCCATTAACAACCGGCAAAAACACTTGATGTTTAAACCGTTAACAAACTGGATTTGTCATTTTTGTAAAAAAAAAATTAATGGTTTAAAACGAAATCAGAACAGTTTTTTTAAAACAGTGAATTTTGTTTTTTTTCTGCTCAAAGTTGCTGTTAATTAAAAAAATATATATTTTTTACATGTTTTGATTTTTTTAAATGTTGTCTTCTGTGTTCACAACCTAAAATGCTGAGAATAGATCCCGGTAACCTTTGAATTTTGATTTAAAAAAATTGGAGTTTGTCAAGCCGTTCAAGAATCTGGGTTCTCCTCATAATAGGATAAATAGAGTTGATATGGATACCTAGATACAACTCAGTCCGCAGAATTAAAAGGATAAATATAATTTAACTGCTACTGCCGTTAACAGATTCTATTTTTAAAAGTTAAACAAAAGAACAATATTCATAAAAAATAGTGATTTACATTGATACTTAATTGTCATTTTATTTCAGAAGTTAATAACGTCTTTTAGTACTGTTTGTATACCTAATTTGTTTCCACATTTCCTGTTCTAGATCGTACGGATTTTTCTTTATTACAAACATTATTTTCATTATTTATACCCAATTAATGAGATGAGTTATAAACACAAGAATGAGACAGCTATGGCAGAAGAGCACAGCGGATTAGCTGAACCACGTAATGCAGTGAGACAGATACGACACTTGGAGCAACAACAAGAAAATGTACATCGAGAAAATGGCATAGATTGATTAAGAGCTTTTTTGAAAGTTAACTGTGACCTTCTTGAAACAAGCAGGCTGAGATCATACCTCGGTATTTGATAGAGATGGATTAAGAGCTTGTTTGATAGTTAACTGTGACCTTGTTGAAACAAACAGGCTGAGATCATACCTCGGTGTTTGGTAGAGATCGATTAAGAGCTTGTTTGATAGTTAACCGTGTTCTTGCTGAAACAAACAGACTGAGATCATACCTCGGTGTTTGGTAGAGATCGATTAAGAGCTTGTTTGATAGTTAACTGTGACCTTGTTGAAACAAACAGGTTGAGATCATACCTCGGTGTTTGGTAGAGATCGATTGAGAGCTTGTTTAATAGTTAACCGTGTCCTTGTTGAAACAAACAGGCTGAGATCATACCTCAGTATTTGATAGAGATTGATTAAGAGCTTGATTGATAGCTACGCTTGTTTCCCTGTGTGACATTTAGATCTCGATTAATAGCTTGTTTGATAGCTATGCTTGTTTCCCTGTGTGACATTTAGATCTCGATTAATAGCTTGTTTGATGCTTGTTTCCCTGTGTGACATTTAGATCTCGATTAATAGCTTGTTTGATAGCTACGATTATATCCCTGTGTGACATCTAGAGTTCAATTAATAGCTTGTTTGATAGCTATGCTTGTTTCCCTGTGTGACATTTAGATCTCGATTAATAGCTTGTTTGATAGCTACGCTTGTTTCCCTGTGTGACATCTAGAGTTCAATTAATAGCTTGTTTGATAGCTATGCTTGTTTCCCTGTGTGACATTTAGAGTTCAATTAATAGCTTGCTTGATAGCTACGCTTATATCCCTGTGTGACATCTACAGTTCAATTTCTCCTATCCAAAAAAAGCTACCTTATAATCAGGGGATCCAATATCAGTCTATAATTCATCAAATTATGATTTTAATGGTTTTTATTAAAAACAGAAACAAATATGATATGAAATATGGTTAAGAGAAGGCCCGGAACCAATTATCATCAATAATTTAAATTTGGAAATGTACAGAAACATTATTGAGAAATCCTACGAGCATTTAATTATTAACTTAATTCTGGAATACTGGGAATTCCTATAGAACTAACAGGAAATGTCATTTTTGTTCCTATTTTGTTGTCTAGCATTTTATTATTTTTGTTGTTTTATTTAGAATTGACAAATAAATGAAACCCTAACACCGGCTCGTAGCTAACAACTGGGTACACGTCAGTCCATGGTTCTATAACTATCTGTTCTGTGGACTT
This sequence comes from Eurytemora carolleeae, assembly GCF_000591075.1. Classification (NCBI taxonomy): domain Eukaryota; kingdom Metazoa; phylum Arthropoda; class Copepoda; order Calanoida; family Temoridae; genus Eurytemora; species Eurytemora carolleeae. The sequence goes on along the minus strand of NW_019396625.1, from coordinate 20,276 downwards.
ACACGAGTTTTTGGTAGTCTTTAATATATCATCTTTTAAGAATACCGATGTACTTAATTCCAATATTGTTTATTTATTTCAATCTTAGGTGAAAAATGTTATCCAAGAAATCGGTATAAAGCGAAAACATTAATTACACTCATTCATATAATTAATTGAATTCTGTTCTAAGAACGTTATTTATTCTGCTTTCGTGAGATGCAGTAGAATTAATGGAACAAATAAAAAATTAAATATTAAAGCAATTTCTTCTACAACTCGAGATAGAATAAAGTTTAAAATGTAATTTTATTTCTACATATCGCATTATGTTACTCAAACTCATAACCATGTGCATTAAGGTGTCCACAAATGCTTTAACTATTGTTTTTAGAGACACCCTGTAGTAGTGTGGTTCTGGAAGCAATCATGTCAAGTAAATATTATCTCATTGAGTTATACCCTGCAATTTTTTAAACACTTTCTCCAATTGTTATACATGGTAGGGTATATTTAACTTTACCTACACTGTTTACGATATATATAAACACAATGATAGCCGTATAAAAATCACATTAATACAGAAAGTGAGTACTACAAAGGTTCATGTTAATTGTCAGTCAAGAAATATTAATCTATTTAATTAATCGTTTAAATTTTTTAAAATCCAATTGTCTTATATTTATCATCATTTGAGTTTTTTTTTTTTTTGATTGAGCCAATTTGATATTAGGTTCTGTTCATCGAATTAGCTCCCTCCTCCATCATTTTTCTGTACTCTAATTGATCGTCAATCATTTTCCTGTACACTCTGTACTTTCTGGTATGGAACTTCTGTACTTCTTCATCCTAAAATATGTACTTTTATAGTCCGAGAACTGTGTGCTTAATACTTTTCGTTCTGTACTCTGTAGTTTAAATTAAAGGATATTTGCGGCTTTTTTAAGTAAACCTTCGTTAAGAGAGTGGCATTACCAAGGTACCAATGCAAGGAAAGTTAATTGCGGTTGCGTATACTCTTCGTACATATTGAAACCAGTTCTCTCTGGGCGGAATTTGTAAACAAGAATAGATGCATCAGTGTTCGTCTAGTATCCGAGGAGGATAAAAGCATTTAATTTTGATAATTTTGAAAATTCACATATTAGTTTCCTATTGAAAATTGATTCCATGTCAGGCTGTAACATCCATCTTGTGTTTACTTTTCCGCCCAAAGGCAGTACACTGCAGTACAAAAAAATGCGTACACCTCTTAATTATCTTTCCTTACATTAGTACCTTGTGCACTACGATATCTGATTCACAACAGGGGAGTGTCCTTTTAAGCTACAGGGTGTACCACATCAAATTATATCGCGTATACAGGGTGTCCCACATCAAATTATATCTCGTATACAGGGTGTCCCACATCAAATTATATCGCGTATACAGGGTGTCCCACATCAAATTATATCGCCTATACAGGGTGTTCCACATCAAATTATATCACGTATACAGGGTGTCCCACATCAAATTATATCGCGTATAGCTAAAAATTGTGATTTTAGAAAATTTAAAAACAATGAATCATTTTCAAAATATGTAAAAGGTTTCTTTGAAAGTTGTAATGCAGAAAATACTAGGATTTTCGAATAGAAATGTGCGAATTTTGACGTTAAAGCTTGGAGATAATCTAATATGATATGGGACGCTCTGTAGGTTCCATCAGAAATGAAAAAGGTATCGTTAAGTACATTCCAGCTTAAAGTCACTTCTATATTTTTGTACTTATTAAGTCTAAAGAATGTTGTATTATACTTTTGTACTTATTAAGTCTAAAGAATGTTGTATTATATTTTTGTACTTAATAAGTCTAAAGAATGTTGTATTATATTTTTGTGCTTATTCAGTCTAAAGAATGTTGTATTATATTTTTGTACTTACTAAGTCTTAAGAATGTTGCATTTATATTTTTGTACTTATTAAGTCTTAAGAATGTTGTATTTTGTTTTTTTGTTTTTTTGAGTCTAAAGAATAACGTATTTTTGTTTTTGTTCGAGTTAATTTTTATTTGTATAGTATTCAGTTTTAAGAAGGTTGTAATTGTATCATTATACTTATTCAGTTTTAAGAATGTTGTAATTATATCATTATACTTATTCAGTTTTAAGAATGTTGTAATTGTATCATCATACTTATTCAGTTTTAAGAATGTTGAATTTGTATCATTATGCTTATTCAGTTTTAAGAATGTTGTAATTAGATCATTATACTTATTCAGTTTTAAGAATGTTGTAATTATATCATTATACTTATTCAGTTTTAAGAATGTTGTAATTGTATCATTATACTTATTCAGTTTTAAGAATGTTGTTATTATATCATTATACTTATTCAATTTTAACAATGTTGTAATTGTATCATCATACTTAATCAGTTTTAAGAATGTTGTAATTAGATCATTATACTTATTCAGTTTTAAGAAAGTTGTAATTATATCATTATATCTATTCAGTTTTAAGAATGGTGTAATTATATCATTATACTTATTCAGTTTTAAGAATGTTGTAATTGTATCATTATACTTATTCAGTTTTAAGAATGTTGTAATTATATCATTATAGAATGTTGTAATTGTATCATTATACTTATTCAGTTTTAAGAATGTTGTTATTATATCATTATACTTCTTCAGTTTTAAGAATTTTATAATTATATCATTATACTTCTTCAGTTTTAAGAATTTTGTAATTATATCATTATACTTCTTCAGTTTTAAGAATTTTGTAATTATATCATTATGCTTATTCAGTTTTAAGAATGCTGTAATTGTATCATTATACTTATTCTGTTTTAAGAATGTTGTAATTGTATCATTATACTTATACAGTTTTAAGAATATTGTATTTGTATCATTATACTTATTCAGTTTTAAGAATGTTGTAATTGTATCATTATACTTATTCAGTTTTAAGAATGTTGTAATTGTATCATTATCCTTATTCAGTTTTAAGAATTTTGTATTTGTATCATTATACTTATTCAGTTTTAAGAATGTTGTAATTGTATCATTATACTTGTTCAGTTTTAAGAATTTTGTAATTATATCATTATACTTCTTCAGTTTTAAGAATTTTGTAATTATATCATTATGCTTATTCAGTTTTAAGAAGGTTGTAATTAGATCATTATACTTATTCAGTTTTAAGAATGTTGTATCTCAATTTATTTTGTTGAATATTTGACATATCTCCTATTTTCTATTTTGTAGACTTCACTTTCGTTTTAGGAATAAATAGAACATGACAGGGTTGGTTTATCTGTTCATATTTTCAAAACAGTGATGGAAGAGGGAGGGACGGTACGCAGTGGGGTAGATTTTCCACATAAATGTTCTGAGTTCAGAACAGTGAGGGAAGAGGGAGGGACGGAGCACAGTGGGGTAGATTTTCTACATAAATATTCTGAGTTCAGAACAGTGAGGGAAGAGGGAGGGACGGAGTACAATTGGGTAGATTCTCTACACAAATGTTTTAAGTTCAGAACAGTGAGGGAAGAGGGAGGGACGGAGCACAGTGGGGTAGATTCTCTACACAAATGTTCTAAGTACAGAACAGTGAGGAAAGAGGGAGGGACGGGACACAGTGGGGTAGATTCTCTACACAAATGTTCTAAGTTCAGAACAGTGAGGGAAAAGGGGGGACGGGGCACAGTGGGCTAGATTCTCTACACAAATGTTCTAAGTTCAGAACAGTGAGGGAAGAGGGGGGGACGGAGCACAGTGGGGTAGATTCTCTACACAAATGTTCTGAGTTGGAACCATGAATGCTTTAAACTAACATTGAATAAAGTGTATGGGATAGAAGAGTCCCAAGGAGACTAGTTCTCTATCTTACAAATGTTAAAACGTCTGCATAATGTTTAAAAGGGAGTTAAACGAAGTTTTAGAACAGAACAGGGAACAATTATTTACATTTAAAGGGAAGGTTCACGAATTGTAGTCAACAATAAGATAAAGTACTTTTTTTACAAAACCAGGAAACATGTATTTAAGTTTCCTTTTCATATATATTTTTTCAAATATGAGTGATCTCAGATTATGTTGAAAGTCCCTTTAAATGTTCAAAATCTTTCAATTGTGCAGAATCCTGGGTTTAGATATTTATATATATTTATACCTGAGAAGGTTTAATAATATTTTGAACTCCAGGAATCTTCTCCATTGCCTTCAAAACTTCCTGAATACATTGATTTAGAATATTTTGTGTTTTCAAACTTAAATAATGAAAATAATTCAGAAATGTTAGTCCCTGATTTTAACCAAAATATAAAAACAAAATCGAGAGTCTCTCGTAATTTCTAACTGAATATAAAAATCGTTTTTATTAAATACTCTGTAGTAAAAAACCACATTTATAAAATTAAAAGACGACATTACCGTCTGCAAAGCATTAAAATCATAAGGTAGGGCGGGCCAAGTCGTTTCCTTCTCCCATATATTCCATACTCCTTGGTCGGAACCCAGCAGGGATATCCAAAAGAGCGGATCATACAGAAAAACAAAAGCGCCAATAGTTAATATCGAGATTAAGCAAACGGGATCAACGGTAAATAACACAAGTGTAAACATGGTCTTAAGTCACAACTTTTGTGCGGTTTATCTCGGGATCAAGTATTAATCTCCGTCTTATGCAAATCTCCGGGCTAATTAAATTCCTCTTCGATATCCCGAGATGGTTTTACCCTTCAGGGAAAATTTTATTTGAGGGATCAAGTATAGATATTCAAATTAAGAAGTGTCCACATTGGATATCGAGATCAATTGTTCAAGAATAACTAGATTAACGATCTTCCACAGAAAAGCTCTGATCTCCGATCATTTTTAGAAATATTTGAGTTTCAAGAATCACAAATTTCAAAATTCTTTATTAAAAGAAGGAAAAAATATTTCCACTTTAACTGATTACCTCAATTCTGTGAATTAGATGGGATTCAACAGAATGTTAAAACATCAAAGAGTGATTTCTCAGGCAAATGATAAAATTTCAATGTTTTGTATTTTACCCGAAGTCATCATGAATCCTCATCATGATTTAGCTGGAAAATATTTTCTGTATTGTTCGGACTTCTTTCAGAAACTGGGAAAGGTTTAATCTTTTACCGGAGAACAGGGATGATGATTTATTATATTTTATTTTCTACAGTTTCAAAGCTTTATATCAACATTGAAATTGTTAACTCGGAAACAGGAAACCTTAAAATATATTTGACGAATGGCGTCGTCTCGTTCAAAACTTTTTATTTCTGTAAAATTTTCCAGTTTGAAAAATGTTATTTTTGCATTTCTATCAAATTCTAAAATTGCATCAAGATCGGCTTGACCAGTTTAGAGGTATATTATTTTCAAAATCACAAAACTTCCAAAACAATCCGATATTTATTCTTGAATGAACCATAACAATTTTTTATCTCGTCTCACGTTCTGGCACTGAAACATTCTAGTTATTATTATTATTAAAGATTTATTCACCCACATTTCATATACATACATATATTACATATTACATATATTAATGGTATAGTTTAAATTTGTTTTGTTATGAATGATATTAAATGTATTCATTATTCACTCTCATAATCTCCAATTTCATAAACCTGCTATTTTAAAGAAATCTATAGTCAGACTTTTGATAATATTTTTCTTTCAGGATTAAATCCCTTGCACTTAAAAAGTTGATTCAGGAAAAGTATCAAATTTTGGTAACAATAAAAATGTAAGCAATATTTAGAACAAGTCAGCTCGTAATTAAAACACATTCTAACTGCATACAGACTTTTTCAGCATATTCTTGATGTTTCTAATAGACTTGACATCCAGACTAATCAAAGGGTGTAAAACCATTATCGATGTTGCAGGTAGACTTGACATCCACATTTCGCACTCATCAAAGGGTCTAATCCAATTTTTGTTTCTAGTGGACTTTTAACATCCACAATAATCAAAGGGTGTAAACTTATTCTCGATGTTTCTAGTAGACTTGACATCCACAATAATCGAAGGGTGTAAACCCATTCTTGATATTTCTAGTAGACTTGATTTCCACAATAATCAAAGGGTGTAAACCCATTCCCGATATTTCTAGTAGACTTGACATCCACAATAATCAAAGGGTGTAAACCCATTCTCGATGTTTCTAGTAGACTTGACATCCACAATAATCAAAGGGTGTTAACCCATTCCCGATGGTTCTTGTAGACTTGACATCCACAATAATCAAAGGGTGTAAACCCATTCTCGATATTTCTAGTAGAATTGACATCCACAATAATCAAAGGGTGTAAACCCATTCTCGATGTTTCTAGTAGACTTGATATCCACATTTATCAAACGGGAACCTAAAAGGTTTTCTCTCGAACCTACATGTGGATTGCACAAAAAACATTATTTTGCTAAAGACAACATTACTAATTGCACTTTTTTTAAATCACCCTCTAGATTTATTGACTGGGTTAAAATACTTTAATGTAGATTGTAATATTTCATGTTCCGAGCAATTAATATATAATTATGCCATTCATGGAAGACATTTTAGATTAAATGAAATCTTCTAACAATATTTTTTTAATTTCTCATAATTATCTTCTTTATCATCATTATCTTCATTATAATAATTATCATCATTATCAACATTTTCATCATTGTCATCATTATCATCATTATCATCATAATCATCATTATCATCATTATCATCAAGTTCATATTAATATCATTGTTTCGCTACTTAGCGATTTCCCTAAAGACCTAATATATGTAAGACTCCCTTCTCTCAACGCTCTTCATAACAAAAGGATGATAATAAGGTTCCGAACGTTTATTTCTCTGAGTCTTCAATCTAAATAAGTTTATTAAACCCACAGAAAAAGCTTTTGAGTGATAAATCATACAAATACAACAAATAATTCACTCAGGCATTAAAAAACTGTGGCTAGGAACCAACAAACACATATATAAATATTAATCATACTATAATCAACACGATAAGCATAAGTATATATAAAAATAGTTACCACAGTGATCCCAGAATTCTGGACACGGTTAAAACTTGCAAGACGAATAAACATATACTGATATAAATTATTTACTACTCCGCGAGAAATCTTGCGCCTGCGCAGTCAGTCTGTAAACAGTTCCTAAAACTAGTTCTTTTACAATACATTCCGTACAGATCTTCAGGGAGAACTCAGAAATACACAGGGGCGATAAGCAGACTTTATACACGCAGCATGGCTCGCGTAACAATCATCAATATCATCAATATTATTAATATCATAAATATCATCATTATCAATATTATCCATATCATTAATATCATCATTATCATAATCATCATTATCATCATTATCATCATTATCATCATTATCATCATTATCATCATTACAATCATTATCATCAATATCATCAATATCATCAATATAAATATTATTATCAATATCATCAAAATTATAAATATCATCAATATCATCAATTTCATCAATATCATCAATATCATCAATATAAAAAATATCATCAATATCATCAATATCATTAATATCATCAATATTATCATTATCATCGATATCAGCAATATCATTTATATCATCAATATCATTAATATCCTCATTATCATCATAGTCATCGAAATAATAAACATCATCAATATCATCAATTTATCATCAATATTGTCAATATCATTAGTATCATTAATACCAACAATATCATCAATATCATGAATGCCATTAATATCATTAATATCATTAATATCATCAATATCAACAACAAAATATTAATTAATATCATCATTATCAATACTAAAATCACCTTTACAGATATCCCTTTATGAGCCGACATTCCAAGAAAACTTGCACCAAGCAGTACACTCTCATTTTCTGCGGGTACATGTACAGGCAGTTGTACTACATCTACCTAGATAAAGAAAACAGTTCAGTACAATCTCATATTTTTGAGGTACATGAGTAAGGTCGCTACCTGAAATCCAGAAAGTAATGTTTACTGTATTGAAATTGTACAAAATCTACAAAACCATTTAAAAGAGAAGAAGAATTTTAGTGCATTGATCTCGATCATATGAATAATGTAGATCTACAGATTTTTTGATTCCTTAACGATATACCGTGATGGTAATGCACTGAAGGTATAACCTTGAATGAGGGATAATGTATTGATCTTCAAATCAAAACATTATGATAAACAATATAAAAACAGAAACTAGCTTAATTAATATACTTTTTAATTTCTTATTTAAACTAGAACTATTCTAAGATAAAATTAAAAGTTATTTCTAATTTAAACTATTAAACAAGCTAAAGAATGTTGTTAAAATAGAATTTAGTAAAATAAATTGAATTTGAAGCTTATCTTAATTAGTATGTGTCAGTAAATTTAAAAGAAACGTTCACTCTGTTTTGTATAAATTTAAAGCCACAGTTACGATAAATGAATTTTCGCGATGTTTGTTAAAATTGTCGATCTTTCCTTCAACTTTTTTTTCTCGCAAAAATACAATCTTCTGGAAGGGACAGACTGGCTATGTAAGGAGTTGAACTGAGTTTGCAGTGTTGTGGAAAGCTTCTTTAGGATTAATTTGAGACATATTAAACTTTTTAGAGATCTGTAAATCCTGAGTTTGAGAGCAAATCCTACTTTTGGAGTGGATACATTTTCAGAATCGGTTTTTTAAAATATTAAATAACGACGACATAAAATGTAAAAAAAAATTCTACAGTAAACTAATTAGATGGTTAGGAACTTACTTCACAAAAGAAATTTGTCAATTAATCAATGCTAAAATCAATGATTTCAATCATTATATTAAATTTCTTATTTTCTTTGAATTTATTAGCAGATTTCTTCAAATTCTTCAAACCAGAATAATAAGAAAATAGAAACTAATAATTGAACAAGATTACTTATTTTCGATGATAAGATTAATTTTTATTTTCTTAACCTGTAGAATTTGTTTACATTTTATGTCGTCGTTATTTAATAATTAAAAAAAACTAATTCTGAAAACGTATCCAACCCCAAATTAGGAGTTTTGAACGTGGAATTTGCGCTCAAACTCAGGATTTACAGATCTAGTATTTTACTTAATAAAATAATAGGGTAGGGTAAAGTCAGGTATTTTACTCCAACCCCTAGCAATGTACTCCAAATCCGGGTAAAATTAGTGCAGACCAGACTCTGGTCTTCTATTCCAAACTTTTACTCTGCACCCTGGAATTTTACTCTGAACCCTGGAATTTTACTCTGAACCCTGGTATTTTGCTCCAAACCCTGGTATTTTACTCCAACTTCTAGTATTTTACTTCAAACCATGGTTTTCTACTTCAAACCCTGGTATTTTACTTTAAACCTTTTTATTTTATTTCAGACCCTAATATTTTACTCCAAACTCTGGTATTTTACTCCATAACCTGATTTTTTACTCCAAACCCTGGTATTTTACTCCAACTTCTAGTATTTTACTTCAAACCATGGTATTCTACTTCAAACCCTGGTATTTTACTTTAAACCTTTGTATATTTCTTCAGATCCTAATATTTTACTCAAACTCTGGCATTTTACTCCATAACCTGATTTTTTACTCAAACCCTGGTATTTTACTCAAAAAATCAAATATTTTACTACAAGCCTTCGTATTTCCCTCCAAACTCTGGGATTTTACTACAAGCTCCCACGTTTCACTCCAAACTTCACGATTTTACAACAAGCTCCCACGTTTCACTCCCAATGCTGGGATTTTACTACAAGCCCCAACGTTTCACTCCTAACTCCCGGATTTTACTAAACGCCCCAACGTTTCACTCCTAACTCTGGGATTTTACTACAAGCTCCCACGTCTTACTTCAAACTCCGGAATTTTACTACAAGCCCCCGTAATTCACTCCCAACGCTTTACCTTGCACCTTAAACCCTAGCTCTTTTTATCTCATTTCTATTTTGCAGCTTCAATTTCTTGCTTTTAAAAAAGAAAATGCCGAACAGTTTAAGAATAGAACAATATTTAACTCTGGTGGGGGGGGGGGAGATGAAAACCTCTTTTGGATGAAAGGGAAGATAAAGGAATGGTTTTACGAGTAGAGGATTTAAAAATAATAAAATACAATGAGTCGTTTTCTTTTAGAACGGTTTTTGATTTTGCAATAAAGAAAGAAACTCAGAAGATTCTAGTTTAACTGGGGCCACCCCCACCCCCGCCAATCATAAAATTTATAATTTCATTCAAGGATATTAAATTGATTAGACACAGATAGGCTGGCCGAGAAATGTGTTCTCAGAAATTCTATGTGAAGTATAGTTGGCGATTAGTCTGGATATCCAATTAGGAAATCCAATGTAGAATTTAAAGATTAATGATTATTCCTGAGATTCACAGCACAAGTGTTTTGAATGATGTCTATAGTTTAGATAACAGATTATAAAGGAACTGTAATCTTTACAACCCAGTGTACATTTAGCTTTCAGAGAAGCAACAACTGGGTGTTGTTTGTCACTTCTGAAAGTATTCAGAGATACATGATGAGAGAAAAAATGGCAAACTAAAGAAACTTTACCCAGGTGATGTATATGGGCCCTCTGGGGGTATACACCCCTGCACACATATGAAAAAGAAAAAAATGGAGCTACAAGTAACAATTAAGGACTGCATTCATCTATTAACACTGTATCACCAAGGAGAATGGAGGTTTTTCACCTAGCGGGTGCCAGATTTTACAAATGACATGCTTTAAATATACTTCTTCATAACAAGTCTGCAGGTTAGCTGTTTTTGAGTATCCAAACCCGTAGGAAAGACGTTAATTCTTTCGATTTAATCTGGTTCTATATGTAGGCATCAAGATATCAGTTACAAGTATCTGTCCGAGATGAACTTACATGAATCAAGAATTCTTTTGTTGCAATTATCCACTTCCACTCCTTGCTAACATTTCTTTTCCCATTTTGTCATTATAAAAGCGGAATTCTGACAGTGTATCCTCAGCATTTCCAAACCCCGCTTAGCAGTGACTTTTATTTTTACATCCTGTAAGAATATATATAATAAATATGAACAATAGCTGTATCATCAATCCACAACATAACTTGTCAGAGAAATTAGACACCTTTGCATAAAACACAAGCAGTAACTTTCCATTATACTTAATTTGAAATTTATGGGTCAAGATATCAAATTGAAGAATAGCATAAAAAAGAAAATTGCAAAAACAGAGAGCTGAAGTTCTGAGCAATATGCGTAATATTAAGGGGGAAAAAGAGCAGAAATATGTGTCCAAATGCATTTTTCCTTGTCTACAAGAGATTAGAATTCGCAGATCTACAAGAGAGCAGAATATGCATGTATGATCAGCTAAAAATAAGATACAACAGCCAGAGAAAAAATTCATTGATCTTTTTAAGTTTAAAAAATTTTTTAAAAATTCAAATTTAAAAATAAATTGTAGCACTATGAACATAATAACATGCCATAAACATAATAATCATCATTAAACAGCTAAGATCGCGTCTTCAATCTTATATCATCAAATTTGTCAGTCTAAAAAGCAACTACCCGCAGATCAATCCTGAATCACAACAGCTTGTACCCTAGCGCTTTCTACTCAACAAATATATTCTGTAAAACACTACTTTGCTCAGGTTAAAACTATAAAGAAAAGACGCAATCAAAATCTGAGCAATCAAAATCTAATACGAGCTATAAAAAAATAAAACTAAAGTAAATGCAAAAAGCGTGGCCTAGGCTGGAGACGTCTTTCAGTAAAAGACTTGGCGGCAAAGTACTACAGAGAGCGGGATATACAAAACTGATCAGATTGTCTTCTACAAGTAAACTCTAACAATATCTCAGTTGGTCTTCAGTGGATAAACTACTCGTTGAATGAAAACAATAAGCTTAGCATGATGCTCTGAAACGGGGAGACCGAGTCAATATAAATAACTGGGCACAATATCATCTTTCTTATACTGACGGAGAAACTAGTGATGACTCGGCCTGCGCCGGATCCGTTCCCTGGGCTCCAAAGCCTATCAAAACTTTCCACCTCGATTGTGGGCCCGGGAAAACCTGATAGTACGAAAACTAATAGTCTGGGTTCAATAATAACCCTTTGCATAAATGTTAAAATATCTGTAAAACCCAATATAGTAGACATTAAATTATAAAAGATTTACACCAACAAGTCTGTTAGATTATAAAGATTAGAAATTTTTAGTTTGTGGCAAAAACTCAGTTCCTTTTGTAACTCTGGGGTTTACGTCTCAAAGAAATATTCTCACTTAAATTGAGTTTTGTTTTACTTTTCTATCTGACTCTGGTTGCTTGGATTAGAGCTGGGTGGGAAAATATAAAATATTTAAATATCCAAATATCTAAATAGACATGAATATTGACAGGGAGGGGATTCAGATTCAGCTTATTTTAGATATTCTTCCTTTTAACCTAAAGAGTGTCTGAAAAAAAAGATTCTTTGAAAAGTAAATATTTGTTTATGCATTATTTAAGAAAGTCTTTAATGATCTGTAAACACTAAAAGTTATCTTACAACATGATTTCTTAAAATTAACCTTTAATTTGCATATCTTTAAACAGGAAAAAGATAGTTTATCCTACATTATTCTTAACCTTTAATTTGTATATCTTTAAACAGGAAAAAAGATAGTTTATCCTTCAGTATTCTTCCTTTAATTTGTATATCTTTAAACAAGAAAAAGATAGTTTATCCTACAGTATTCTTAACCTTTAATTTGCATATCTTTAAACAGGAAAAAGATAGTTTATCCTTCAGTATTCTTCCTTTAATTTGTATATCTTTAAACAGGAAAAAGATAGTTTATCCTACAGTATTCTTAACCTTTAATTTGTATATCTTTAAACAGGAAAAAGATAGTTTATCCTACAGTATTCTTCCTTTAATTTGCATATCTTTAAACAGGAAAACGATAGTTTATCCTACAGTATTCTTAACCTTTAATTTGTATATCTTTAAACAGGAAAAAGATAGTTTATCCTACAGTATTCTTAACCTTTAATTTGTATATCTTTAAACAGGAAAAAGATAGTTTATCCTACAGAGTATTCTTCCTTTAATTTGCATATCTTTAAACAGGAAAAAGATAGTTTATCCTACAGTATTCTTAACCTTTAATTTGTATATCTTTAAACAGGAAAAAGATAGTTTATCCTACATTATTCTTAACCTTTAATTTGTATATCTTTAAACAGGAAAAAGATAGTTTATCCTACAGTATTCTTCCTTTAATTTGCATATCTTTAAACAGGAAAAACATGGTTTATCCTACAGTATTCTTAACCTTTAATTTGTATATCATTAAACAGGAAAAGATAGTTTATCCTATAGTAATCTTCCGTTAATTTGCATATCTTTAAACAGGAAATAGATAGTTAATAGATAGTTAATCTTACAGTATTCTTCCTTTAATTTGCATATCTTTAAACAGGAAAAAGATAGTTTATCCTACAGTATTCTTCCTTTAATTTGCAAATCTTTAAACAAGAAAAACAAGAAAAAGATAAGATATATTACAGAATGCATTTTTGCAATTTGTATATTTCTAAATGTTAGAATGTTGCGAAGGCTAGAAACCTGCCTAAATCCAATAATTCTAAGGAAATTAGAACACCTGAACTTAATTCATTGAACCTTCTCCTTCCTTAGTTTCTTTACCCAGAGGCTATGCATAATTTATAGCAGTAAGAGAACCCTTCTCTTTTAACTGTTATTCAAAACATGCTTTTTAGAGAAACTGAATATTAGATCGAGTAACTATACATTAAATATGTAGATTAAATGTAATGCTTTCCCATGTTTATACCAAATACTGTATTTGACATTTTTTTTAACCAATACAAATAGACTTTTTTGATGTTTTTGTAATTATTGCTTAGTCTTACTTTTTAAACACATGGTTATGTCTGTTCTATGATGATCTATATTGGGACCAAGTGAAGTCCTTAAAAGTTGGATAGTGGAATATTTCATTTTTTATAAGAAGAACTTTTGGGCTTCAAATTGGTTGTAAGTTTTTAGCAGAAGAAGCTCCATTAGAGATTTAAGTTAGTCCGTCGGACGAGAAAAAAATAGTACAAATTAACTCTTTTTGAAGGGATTAACAGTAAAAAAACTCCTACCGCCGTATTTCTAAAACTTTAACTTTTCTAACTTTTCAATTTTTAACTACCTGTATTATATATATTTTGCTTGTCTGTCATGGTGTTTGTTTGTATCCAGTAAACGTCAAAACGGCTGAACCCATCCGGCCCGAATTTTTTGTGGGACTTCACATATTCCCAAGGAAGGTTTATGAAAGATCAAAATTTCAAAAATTACCCTCCAGCAAAATTCGAATGTCATTAAATTTTCATAAAATTTTTTAAATCCGCGAACAGTACTTTTTGTTTTACAACACAATTCAAAGAGAAAATGTTCACAATTGAAAGAGAACATGGGAGCTATACGCCCTAAAAGCCTAGTTTTATAAAAACAAATATCTTACCAATGTTTGTAGAAACAGCTTGGATTTGGTAAGACCCCCGCATACTGTCACATTACTGAAGGTCAAAAATAAACAGTTAATAACTGATTAATTTTCATTATTTTTCTATAATTTTTCCAAATGTGAATGCCCCATATTCTCAATGTTACCTGAAACCTTTGTCTGATCAGAGATAAATGACATGTTTTAATAAAATGAATTTTAAAAAGAAACCTGTAAAAATCATCATGCCACTTATAAATGGACGATGAGTTTAAATCAAGTCCCTTTAAAACCTGTTTTTTTAGTAATTACCAAACTTGATGTCCCTCTTCTAATAGAACTTGTATAATATGCTTGGTTCCATAGCAGACTCCTTGTATTGTAGCTGGTTAAATAATACTCATTCAATTATCCATTTCTTTTCAAAGTATGTTAGCTTTCTCTAAGCTCGATACATATTCTTTTTTCTTTTTTAAAATGGGGATAATCACCCGTTAGAGCACAAAAAGAACATGGAAACCATGTATTAAACTGATCCAGGGGCCGGGGCTGAGTCCCCATAGCCGCCCCCCCCCCCCCGAGTACGCCTCCGATTATATTATGGCCTATAACAGTCAACTCAACCTGCTTCTAGCTAAATGGAAAGCGTTAATTGTTCACTCACTCAAAAACTAAAACTAAATAGCTTTTTTAATTGTTCCATCAATTTTAAGGCCCAATTCTAATTTTCGAGTTTCTTGAAATCCTAAATTCAAAATAAAATCCATTAAGATAGTTCTAAGAAATATTGGTAAAGTACTTCATCAATATTCAACATAAGGTTCTCAGGGGAAAGTTTTTAAAAAAGTAATTAACCAAACTCTGTGCAAGTCAGCTAAAACTAGATGAAAACATATTTTGGTAAAAACAAGACGGCTTAAAGAATTTTAGAATTAAACATTTTCTCTCTAAGCTACTATACTACAATACAGTAACTAACTAATATTAAAAAGAACTTTTTAAACCAACATTTTCTAAAAAGTCTTTAAATTCAGTTTTATTGTTTTACAGCTTTTTTGGGATGGCGTGTCTTTATTGCACTGAACATTATTGTTCTGGAAAAAATTATCGTTCTGCAATAAAGTGAACAAGACAGGAAGTTGATGTGCGTTCAACACCCCCCCCCCCTCCCCTGATTCGTCCTATCTTTGAAAAAGTATAGACCTTTATTCAAACATTTTACTTTTTTGCTCCATCCTATAACAGCCAAATTGGTGAAACAGAATCATTGAAAAGATAGGGGTAAAATAGATGCATACAAATTGAAAGAGCAAGATGCTGTCGGACTCTTGGATGTCTAGACTCCATGAAGAGAAAAGAAAGATGTAAGTTTAAATCCTGAGTTAACGGTAGAATAATACAAATAGAGAAATAGTAATGAAGGATTTATATTTTATAAATATGTATTTTTTTTGTCAAAGAGAAAAGTTTCACAATTATCCTCAATTTTACTCTTAATCAATAAAATGTTTTTAAATTGTAAACAAATCTCATTACTTTTAAGAAATGAGTTATTTCCTAGATATTGAACAGCAAGAGACTCCAGGTCCTTGGTCACAGTTAACCCAACCATACTTCCAGTCAGCTGAGGATCTGCCAGTGGTGATCTGTTTCCATGGAAATCAACTGTCATGTGAAACTTCTTCGTCAAAAAAGAAGAATCCTTTAAACTGTTTGTTATTCTTAGTTCTTCAATTCTATTTTCCAAAGCTGAATACACTTTGTCTGGCTCTGATATGTTTACAAGTTCTGAATAAGCTGGATGTGACTGAATTATGAAGTCTAGCAAGCCTCCGGTTAAAGATTGGCCTCCCTCCATCAGCCAGAGGCCATCAATAATTGCTGACCAGTAAGGGCCCCAAACTCCTGCTACAAAGTTTTGGTTTTCTGACAGAAGCATATGACAAGTAGATGTACCAGAGACTAAGCCAAGGTTCCCGACCAAGTTTGAGGCACCTTTAAGCATTCCTAAAGCTCCTGCATGAGCATCTATTAAAGATGTTCCAATAGCAGTTCCTTCCAACAATTCAAGATCATCAGCTGCTTGTTTGGATAATCCAAGACCAACAGGACTTCCAGGATTTAATATAATTTTTCCGATCTTGTTCCATTCATTTTCCTCCAGATCTTCTAGCCCTATTAACCTAAACAAGGTCTTGTCCCATCCGATAACTTTGGAATTACTTTCAACAAGATAGTTCCATTTGCAGACAACACTGCAGAAAGATCTAGAATCTGAACCAGTCGCCTTGTAGGTCAACCAATCTGGAAGATCAAAAAAATTTCCAGATTTGACCCAAAGGTCATTGTTGTTGTTTTTAAGCCAGAGCAGCTTGGGAAGTTGCATTTCAAGAGATACCTGACCTCCTACATAATTCAGTACCTTGTGCTTGGTTGTGTTTATCAATTGTGCCTCTGCAGATGCTCTATGATCACACCACATTATTATATCATAATCTTGATCCTCTCCGACCGGTAGTCCAACTCCATTCTTATCTTCAACTACTAGACTGCAAGTAGCATCAAATCCTATACCTTTAATAGAGTCCCTCGTTGTGTTGGATGTTTCTAGAACAGCACGAACTGTTGATATAACTGCACTCCAAATTTCCTGTGATGACTGTTCATAATGTCCTGGTTTTGAACTCTTTCTACTAATTTTTTCTTCTGACCTCGCCAATAATTCACCATTTGCATTTACTAAACCGGTTCTCACACTGCCTGTCCCTACATCCACGCCAAGATAGCAATCTGCCATTTTTTCTGAAAATATTAAATTTTCCAGATTTCTAACATCAAAAGATTTTCTTCTTTATTTACAGAGTTCTTTTTATTCAGAGAGGAAATTGAATTCAAAAAAGTTCTGAAAAATAATTTAGATTGAATCTCGTCAATATTGTACTGAATATTTTTCTTTTTGTGTTCCTACATGTATATCTACAATATATATATACAGCACAATATATCCACTCTAATTCTGAGGCCCAAAACAGAAATTCTTTAGAAGTATTTCTGATTTAAAAAGGGAGTTTATTCTGTTTATGGTATAATGTATCTATCTAAAAGAAAGTATATTCATATACACTGTACGCCACTAACTTTACCTTCTTTCTGTAGAATATTGAGTAAGTATTGCTAGGTGTACATATATGCTGAACTTCCTTTTAATTGATTATACTGCAGTTTAAATTAGAACTACTTCTGAGAAGGTTCAGTTTTGGACCTCAAAAATTTAGTTGTCTGTAGATTGGTCTGTCTGTCACTATAGTTTCAGTAGAAGTAAATATTTCCATTTAGTGTTTAGCGCCGATATAAGGATTCATCTCTAATTGGATAATGAGATAGACAGAAAGATAGATGATACTGCCATGCAATATGTATTTGTTCAGAATAGACACCAAACTCATGACTGAACCCTGATTGGATCAGGCGCTAATGGACTCGGCATAAAAGAGTGCGTGAACCAGGAATTCCCAGTAGGTGCACAGCTGTGCATCAACAAATATCAAACTTTTGAACTAATCAGACCCATTCTGCGGGCCATCATATGATCCTTAAAGTTGATTAATTTTAGTAATAAAACATGTTTTTTGAAAAAGTTTATTAGTTAATAACAAAGAAAGCTAAAAAAAGATTAGCAAAGCACATATTTCAGAAAACTCACAATTAAGTGAGTATTTACAATACTGTTAAAATTAAGTGAGTATTTACAATACTGTTAAAATTAAGTGAGTATTTACAATACTGTTAAAATTAAGTGAGTATTTACAATACTGTTCAAATTAAGTGAGTATTTACAATACTGTTAAAATTGTTTTAAATTCTAAGATTTGTAAGTTAAGCTGGGATTGCAATAAATCTTTGCTGTATTTAGATCCAGGTATCTTGTGTAAACCTACAGAGCTAGGAAGATATAATGTTATGGATAAAGTTGTGAGTAGTTAAATCTTCAATCTTTAGTTGGATATCAATACATTTCAACAGCTTTAAACTTCAAACACCCTCTGCAGTTCAAGTAATGGATGTTTAAAAGTCAGGATCAGTGTTTATTTGAAGCGTATAAGTGTTTGGATATTTAAACTTTTCATTTTATTTCAAGTGAATTAAATAATTTTTATTTTATACATATTTCAAGGGTGTTTACAGGGCAAAGGGGCAGTCAGTCAGTAAGTTTCTGAAACTTATCAAAACTTAGGAATTATAACGGTAAAAATTACAAAACGTAATTAAAATATGGTCTATAGTTTTTACCTTTTGTTTTTTTAACTACGTACTTTGTTGGCCGGGATGTTTAATATGTGTTAAAATGGGCTCTTAAAGGGTATGTTGAGTGTAAACATTATATGAAAGGGACTGTAAAGGAAAAATGAAAGGGGGTATAGGATGAAACCAGAGAATCTCAGGCGTTGAACAATACATATAAGATGTTCCTGTCTCGAGAAATTGATATAAAACAGGAGCCTGAGAATATCAGGTTTGCTCCTATTATAATTTTTTAATTTACATTTTGCATTTTTAATGGATATAATTTATAATATTATTTCATTTATTTCGTATAGTCCGTCTTACGTCACCAGAACTTCAGCCAATGGCAGTGCAGTATACTGGTCACGTGATTTCCGTCTATATCATGTGACTAGTATACTGCGCTGACATTGTCTGAAGTTTTGGTGACGTAATACGGACTATACAGATTTCAGATTAGTTGCATATTTGCTGAATGCGATCTGTTTAAACCAGGAGCGTAGTGGGGGGGCGGTACCCCTGTGCCCCCTAGCCCCCCCCCCCAGAGGCAGGCTCTAATTTATTAAACAGTAAACTTATATATATATATTCAGATTTTTTACTTTTCTTATTAATCGACAATGTCACAATTTGTCCATATTATGATTATTTTTCAAATTAAAATTAGATTTTAAACTTTTTTAGGGGGGTGCACATCAACCGTTATGGACCCCCCTAGGCTGAACCTCCACTACACGCCTGGTTTAAACCTACTAATTTTATACAAAATTGTTTATTTATGAATTTTGGTATAATTTTACACAGTTTTATATCAATTTCTCGAGACAGAAACATCAGAATGATGTCTTAAATGTATCGTTCAACGCCTGAGACTCTCAAGTTTCATCCTATACCCCCTTTATTTTTCACTTTACAGTCCCTTTAAGAATTATCCGATACACAATTCCTTGAAAATGTTGTCTGATCCAGGATGGCATGTTGTATCAATAGTAATGTTTGATTAGCAAGCTATTTCATATTTGAAGAATGTTATTGTTCGTTTTCCGGGAGTCGCAGAAAATACAAATTTACATTCGAACTTTTAAAAAAGGGAACTTTTACTCTTTACTTCGTCGTTAATGATCTGACAACCGTATAAATGGTATCGGTGAAAATAGAACATGCCATGAAGTACAGACTTAATGACTGTTTAGCAAGGATCTCAAAGGAATTGATTCATGTGCCACAAATTTTCTAATCTCTATATATCTTTGCAAACTGATGGAGTAAACCTTTAATATTTTAAACTTAGATTATTTGATCAATAAAAATCATAATTTGAAATATCTAAGGTTGATGACTTTGGCTTACAAAGATAAAAAGAAAATCCGAGTTTGTCACCCTCAGCTAAAACAGCATTATCTTTCGGTCAGGCAGAATAGGTGGGAGGAAATCCTGCCAGTACTAGTACAAAGTCATTTTCCGTTAGCTTGGCCTAGCG
>NW_019396624.1:173783-203864 GCF_000591075.1 Eurytemora carolleeae | reverse complement strand
CCCCACACACCGGGTCTTTCACCTGTTCATTACTAATTTACACTAAACAGCTTAACTAAAACTTAAAAATAAAAGCACGTTTTACTAGAATTACACCGGCTCCGTAAAAATTACTAATAAAGTAATATTTTTTTAAAAGATACAAATGCGCTTTATTTTAAGAATTTGGCAAACAATTTATAGAAAAGACTAAGCAAACAAAGTTTTTTTGCCAATTTTATCATTTCCCTCAGCAGTAAGAAGTTATCCCCCCCCCTTATTCTTTTCCACACATCCACCCCTCCCTACCTCTTCCGGTTGACCGAGAGATTTTGTAACTGTATAGCTTACGTAAGCAAGTAAAACTCTTCTCACCTGTTTTTTTCTGCTTGTCATCCCCATGTCCAACAACGGACCGGGCCAATGACCGTTCATCCTGAAAACCTGGGGAATTAATTTCCCGGATTTCAGTTGAGCTGGATTCCCGAATTACGCTGGAACTCCGGAATCCCGGAGACTGCATTCTAACCCCAGGGGATCCGGTGGAGCAATGGGATCCGGGGGAATCGAAAGATTCCCGGATTCCAACGGAATCCCGGATACCGCCGTTAAATCCCGTACTGACGGCATATCGCTGATTCTATATTAATATATCTAGTTAGAGCAGAATTCAAAAATGTACTTGGATAAGAATGCAGTGAGGTTTTGAAAAAAATCAATGAAATGCACTTATTTACAGGTTTAGATTGAATGTTAACGAAGAAATAAACCAAATTGTAAAATTGCAATCGAATTTAGAACACTATAATAGGCCATAGTGTGAGGTTGTAGGAAACAAAATGATATTTTTTAGTTCAATAATAACAGGTATTCTGACTTCCATAGTAACAGTGGCCATAAAAACCCCAACCAGTCCTTTTTAAACTCAATTCTCCTCCCCCCTCCCCTTCCTTGTTTGAAAACAGGTTTACACAAGTTTCGATTTATCTCTCTAACCACCCCCCCTTAGAGTTAGCCATAAACCTGTTTAAGATGATTTCCAAGAATACCAGGTTGCATACAGTAACAAAACTACGCACAAAACTTGGTGGAAAAATGCGTAAATTAGAAAAGTACGTAATAAATCTAGATATATTTCCTGATGAGATGAATTGGAGGATTCACTAGTCTTCACGACAATTTTTCCGCTATCTGCCGGATCTAAGGTGGTGGAAACTTTTGAAGCAATATCACTGCCGCTAGACGATCGAGATCTTCGATCATTGATCCTTTTAGCAACAATGCTTTTAACTTCTCGAGATCTGGCGATCTGCTGTTGATAAGAGTAAGCTTGATCCTGATAAAGACGGGTTAGGTTGGGTTCGGATCCTGAGAGGGTTGGGTTAGATCCGTTAAGCTCCGAGTTCCCTCTGTTACTCTGCTGGTCTCCTAGAGTAAAAGAAGATATTAAATTAATCCGAATGAGTCTGACCAATTAAAAAAAAAAATATGTTTTCATATATGGTCATAATACTTTTTATGTTTTTCTAACTATTAACAACTACTGTACACATGAAACCAGGGTGGCTAAGCAACATTTTCAACTGAAATAAATTTCCAGAAAATTACACAATAATTTCAACTAAATAAAATCCATCTACTATACACCTTGGGTAATTTTAGGTATAATGTTGGCTATATCTGAACTAACAACAAAAAAATTAAATAAAAATATAAAAAGGTTAAAATTGTCTAAAAGCTTGTAATTAAAATTGATATTGCAGGATTCAAACATTATTATCTGTGGATTATACATTTATCTATGTGTTTACTGATAAGAGAAGCTACAATGCAAACACAATTATTTTCATTAAATTCATTTTAGAAAATAGGATATTATACTGAAGTTTATATCCCCCCCCCCCAAATTAAATAAATTCCGAAAATTTCCTACATTGTTTCTGAACAAAAATCATGAGTCACTTAATAGAGAAACCACATTTGAAAATAATGAATTTTCTAAGAGAAAACGATGAATAACTGAGGGGACTTAATAAAAAAGAAAGGAGTTGAAAACTGATTTCTTATCTTTCTCCACTTGAACACAAACGGGTGGAGGGGGAAGGGTCAGGATATAGACTCTTTGTCAGATCGCGGATGAATGAGACATTCTAGTTTTTCTAACTAAAAGTTGACCATGGACAACTGTGGTTTCTGTAGGTGACTTTTAGAATTTAAATCTGGTAAGATAGGAAAACGATGATAATTTTATCATTATTACTCAGATAAAGGTTAGAAAGGTACCCTTGTAAATCGTAAATGCACTTCTTTAATGGAGGATTGCGTCAACAGTCAAAATACAAATTCAAATTCATTACTAAAATATTTAAAAATTACTCAATTGGAAATCCCAACATTTGATCATGTTTCCGATCTTAAAGGAACTGTAAGCGTAGTTTCAAGTTACTCTCCATTCAAAAATGGCAATGCCCGATTCACAACGGTACCCTACATTTTTAATTGTGGTGTCTCTACAAACTGACTTGCGCATTTCAACTGCAGGAAAACGCAAAGGAATTATTCGAATTAAAACTAGAAAACGAAAATATCTTCAGGTAAAGGTTTCAAGGGTACCGTTGTAAATCGGCACTGCTCTCTTTGCATGGGGGGTCACTTACACCTACATATACAGCCCCTTTAAGTAAGGTATTACTCAATACTTGACTGATATCAGTTTAATTATATAACTTTAAATAAAAAATTGGCTTAAGAAAACAATTGCATTAATTGCATAGCCTAGATATAAACAAAGCTGATTTAATAAATTCTAGCATGTCTCAAATTCTCTTTAAAAAAATGGTTTAACAAATTTAGTTAGTGGGGGAAAATTCTGTCTTTAAATTATTTTCACAGCCAAAGAATCTGGTAACTGCAACACACCTTGTTAGTTCTATTTAGATAACATTGACAAATTACCCCCCGTAGCAGAGGAATCCTACGCAATGTTTACGCCGTCACACTTATTCAACGCAACTAACTAGTTTGTGTTGAATATTTTACAACAATAAATCATTTAACCCTGATAAATGTAAACTTATAGTTTTGCAAGCATGGATATGCAATGCCTGAAGGGTGCTAAGTGCAAACGATTGCCTGTGAAGTATTTATAAAATGTTTTTGCTTAGCAACTAGCAAGGCACTGAGATCTATCTATCTATCTGTCTATCTGTCTATCTGTCTATCTCTCTGTCTATCTGTCTGTCTGTCTGTCTGTCTGTCTGTCTGTCTGTCTGTCTGTCTATCCTTAATGTAAATGCACTCCGAAAATGGATATTTCTCTAATCCTTCTCAGAAACAGTTTATTAGAAAATAATAATAACGTGAGGAGGTAACATATAAGTATATAGATTATCATTTTCATATATCTTCTGATACCATCTCATATATCTTCTGATACCAACTCATATACTTACTGATACCAACTCATATATCTTCTGATACCAACACGTATATTTTCTGATACCAACACGTATATCTTCTGATACCAAGTATTAAATCTTCTGATATCATGTAAGATATCTTTTGAAAAGGCAATACTGAAAAGGCAATGCCTTCTGTCTGGTCTAATGTTTATACCCCCCCTCTCTCTTTCAACAGATTTCGAAAGATAGTCCTAACAGGTTTGTTTAGCTTAATACATTATACAGACAGTGAACCCTAGAGTACAAATATTTAAATATTTCAGTAAACAATAGATTTTAGAAAACTAACATAATAAAAAAGAAAGGTCAAAATTGAGCAAATTACTTTGAGGTGCACTCCCCCTCATATATGAAAGACAACATACCCCAATTATTGAAAATCCATCAAACAAGGCTCATTAACGATGAAAGCTTTATCAAGCCTTAATCCTAAGTAATATGACTGAATATTATCACTAGTTAGTTTTTGTTGCTAGCACTGTATTGTACTCTGGTCACAATGTTTTATTGCAAATTCTATTTCGCAACAATAATTTATAAAGAATATTAACTAAAATTTCTTAATTCCTCACTTATGAGAATTTAGCCAAATTTTGAAGTTCTTTTATGGAGAGTATAAGGGGAAGAGGAAAATAGAAAATCATGCTGTTAAATAACATTGTATCACCATCATTCTTAAACTTTTCATAATACTATGAATTTAATTCGAACTTTTTGATGAATTCAGATGATCAAACGAATTTTTATAACAAACAAATACGAATGGGCGAATTTGTATGACTTGACGAAAATCACGTGGTTGGACGTGTTCGCATGGCTGTACGAATCCGCATGGTTGAACAAATTTGAAAAGTTGGACGAATCCACAAAGATTGAAGAAAGACGAATTCCAGTGAGCAGGCGTAACTTCTACTTTAAAGTTTTGATTGGATAAAACATTTTTAAACACGAAAACAAAGTCAAGTTTAGGAAACAAAAACATTCGGCAATGAAAGAAATTGAACGACTAAATTGTAATTTTCGAAATAAAACCAGGGATATTTAATTAAATTTAATCAAATGGAAATCTTGATATGCTTAAAATTTACCAATTTTGGTCATCTACGTAGTTTTAGAAAAAGAAAAAAAACCATTTACCTGGAGGATACACTTGAAACTGTCCCCCAGCAGTTGTTTGAAAATGTTGAGTGTTCTCAAACGGTCTGTTTCCTCCAAATTGTCTCGATTGATCGAAAGGTTTGAAGTCGCGAGCTGAATCTTCGAAGGATTTGTAATCTCTGCTCAATCGATAATATTGGTTGTCATAATTTCATCCTTTTGATTCCCTTTGCTTACCCCTCCGTTTCCTTTCCTTTATCTCCACTTTACCTTTCCATTTCCATTCCAATTCCTTTCCCTTTTTACTTTATTCCTCTCTCTTTTAATCCCTCCATATCTTCCTCCTTTTACTTTTCTCTAAATTAAGTACATGACACCCTCCCCCCCAGTACTTTAGTGTCAAATTTTGTTCGCATTTTCTGTGCTTATTTGTAATACCCTCCCTCCCTGTTCTCTCATGATAAAAGTTTATCCAACATAATTTTCACACTACCCCTCAACAGTGCTGGGAACTTTAGAATGGGATACCTGTAATCCCGACTGCTTAATCCGGATATCCAATGTGGAAACTTAATTTCTTGCTTAATCCACTCTTTTTGGATAAAGTAGAGGAAAAAAAAAAAAAAACCCGGTTTTTTAAATTAAAAAGTCCCTCCCGTTTCTGTATATTAATTTTAAATGGGGCGCAAAATTACAAATTTCCCGGCTTCAGATACGCGACTTTGATTGGTTGAATTTTATACACTTTTCAGGATACAAGAACAAGATTAGGTTAGTCTCGAGATTAAGAAAAAGAGAGGATCAAGCATTATTCTCAATATTCACAATTCTAAAGTTCCCAGCTCAGCTCTGTTTTTTTTGTCTTAATCTATAATCGTAATCATCTTATACATAATTGGTACAATTTCGTTTTTTCTATCATCTTCACAATTATATTATGAAGAAAATACCAAATCGATTTCCTGGTGTATCTTTTTTTTTTCATCATAAATATTCATTATTTTTCAGTTTGGTTTCTCATGGACCAGCTGTAATGAATAGCGAAAAGTAGTTGAACTGCAAAGACATAGCTTGTACACCGGTTCAAATTAAAGAGAAGGCGTTCAGCCTCGTCTACCCAGTTCAACTAAATCTGGCTATTCATTAGATTTAGTAACTAAAAAGTCAGGAGGGGGGAAAATTTTAAGATTATAGTCATTTTTTTCAAATTCTAAATCTTTTTCTAGAATATTTAATATTTTCTCCCTGGTCTGGTTCTCCTTCATCTCTGTCTCCAGGTCCGCCAGGATCTGAGCATCCGAGGGTTGGGGTCGCTCTTTCTCCAGGCTTAGATAGGGTTGGGTTCGTTCCTTCTCCAGGCTTAGATCAGAACAGACAGAGTTCTCCGAGGGGTGAGAGGTTACGGGACTAGGCTCAGGGGGGTTGTGTTCTAAACATTTTAAATTCAAATAATTTACGATGCTGAGGGAGGAGGGGTTTCTGGACTTAAGTCGACACGGCTGTATTTAAAAAATCGTAATGTATCACTTTTGCAAATTCTTTGATACATGCTATAATTAAAAACATTTGACACATAATGCAACGCCATTTTAAACCCGAAATCTATTAATTCATCATTCAGTATTTAAAAACAAATATTTAAACTTTTTTTTTTAACTTCAAGACTTAATTTAAAAAAATGATTAAAAGATGAACAAGTTCAGTTATCCGTCATTCCGCTCTTTAAACAACTCAAATATAACGTGTTGGATTTTTAAATGTTGAATCCCAATTGAGAATACAACGTACACAACAACACAAATAAATAGATCAAATTACTAAAAATAGTTAAATGGTAAACAGAACATGGAATATTTTAATGAATGGAATGAGGTGAACTTCAGACCAAAGATTAGTTAATCCCTTTGTGAGAAGAATCAGTTCATCTCATTCTGTTCTTTTAAAGGTTTCCATCTCAGTGAAAACTTACCAAAGCTTTCAAGATCCTTGATTAAATCCATGATATTTTCTTCTTCAGATACCGCCTGGTTAGCAGGGGAGGCGTGGTCAGATGTGTACACCACCTGCGTAACAGGGGAGGCGTGATCGTAACCCGCCTGGTTGGCTGGGGAGGCATGATCAGAATTATAGACCACGGCCGGGGAGGCGTGGTTGGGTGTATAACCCATCTGGGTGGCTGGGGAGGCATGGTCATAATCCGCCTGGTTGGCTGGTGAGGCGTGGTTTTGAGTATACACCACGTGGTTGGATGAAGGGGACGTCCTTCTCCATCTTTCTGGTTGGGACGGCGAATGCAGTTCCATCTGTGGTATCCTGGGCCCGGAGTTTACTCCATGTACGATGTGAGTAGGAGCAAGTACGGGTTGATTGTGGACTGGTTGGATCATACCATTAACTTGTTGATTGAGATCTAGGTTAGGTTGGATATGCCCTGAAAGCCCGATGTGTGGGAGCTCATGACCTCCAAGTTGAGGCTGCCCACCCTCCACAAGGTTTGGCATATGCTGAATGGGAGGGAGCTCCGCCTCCTCTAGGAAACAGGCGGAGGGCGGAGCGGAAAATGGTTGCTGGGGGGAAGGCGGAACATGGTAAGACTGAGGCGAGGCAAGCATACCAGGCGCAGAATGAGGGGTTTTTACATCAGTACATCCAATAGAATTATGTTGGAATAGGGGGCTTCTCGCCTCACTAATAACAGGACTTGAAGGCTCCATCTAAAAATAGATGTATTACAATTATGCGAACAGATAATAAAAAATGCATTTTGTGCAAAAGTACCATAATGACTTACTTACAGCATACTTGCATAAAATTGCATACAAATAAAAGTTAAGAATACAGATTATGTATAGAACGGACAGTTCAGTTTACTAAACTCAGTAGTTTACGAGGCTAAAGAATGACAATTTTATAAGAAAGTAAGTACTATACTTAAGAGCCACTGAAAGATATTTTCTTTTAAGGGAAATTTTCTTTTTTAAAGAGCATTAAGACTTGTGGCGACAACATTCTGAGTCCAATCTATTTTTTCCATATCCTCAGATTTAATCGTTTTACTAATATATCTGAACAAAAGAAGGTCGAATTGCATAATTATTACACTTGTTGACATAATTCAAATAAGTGTTAAAATTGTTGTGTGTATCTGTACATATCATAATGCTGTTGCTTAAATCATAATATGGTTACGTACATAATGAGTTTACTACTTATATTATGATATATGATGTTGCTTACAACATGATGTTGCATACATCATGATGTTGTACCGTAAATCATTATGTTGTTGCGTACATCATGATTATGTTGCGTACATCATGATGATGTTGCGTACATCATGATGGTGTTGAAGACATCATGATGATGTTGCAATATATGATACTGTTACATCCATCATGGTGAGACGTGTATAGGGCGTACATCATGATGTTGTTGCGTATATCATGCGATGTCGATGATGTTAAGAAAATCATGATTTAGTTTAATACATATTGTGATGTTATCGCGTACATGATGTTTTGCATATTGCGTACAAGATGTTGAGTACCTGCTTAGTCTGTATCGTATCCTCAGCTTGCGTTTCCTTAAGAAACAGAAATGCTTCATGTTCTGCTCTCAGGTGACGCGCGTACGTGACAGGACTAGTCTGCAGTGACCGGCATACCCCGCAGGTTAAACCCTCGTACTCGTGTGCGTCACGATGTTTAGTATAGTCCAGGGTGTACGCAAACTTATTCTTACAACCGTTTTGCGTACATTTGAGATTACGCTTTGAAACCCAGATGTTCATTTTCATGGTGGCAATCTTCTCAACGTTGGATATATGTGAGAACATATGCTCCAAAAGAACAGAAACAAACTGGAATCTAAAATTGAACAAATTGAAAAGAAAAATAGTCTTATAAATAAACAATTTCGTGAATATAACAGACAAAATCCGAGTTTGAAAGAAACGAGTCTCTCTATGCATGATTAATAACAATAATTATTAACATTTGAAAAGAAATATTTCGTGAGTTTAGTTTGAGACTTTAATGAAGAACTTGCTATTTTTTGCATTATTATCTGAATTTTGAAGCAATCTTAAGAAGCCCTGGAAGATAAGTTGGATAAAATATTTTTGCAACTATTTCCTCTAATTTTAACGTTTAAGCCCCCCCTCCCCCCTCCGTGAAGGTTTCCAATCAGGTAGATAATAAAATCAGACAATTATTTGGCTCACTCTGCATCCTTTCCTTTCTATCATCTAGTTTTCCAGATTTCACTTTCCTTTCATTTTTTACACTTTCCTATAATCTTTTTCACTTTCTTGTCATCTTCTCAACACCTCTTTCATTTTCCTTACATCTCTTTCACTTTCCTTTCACATTCTTTTCATCATATTAACTTTCATTATATCCAGAATCACTTTCTCACACTGTCCTACCTCCTTGGGCAGTAGGAGCAAGTGACCATCTTCTCCAGGTTCTCCTTACTCAGCTCGGCGTAGATTTCGTTAAAGTTTGTCAGGATACTATAGTTCACTTCGGATTCAGATTCCTGGATCGAACAAACCAATGTTTTAACAAAAAAAACTTAACAAACTGCTTTTTGCTTTAATTATTAAAATAATTTCCCAAAGATAAGACAAAATCTGAATAATCGAAATAATTAAAAAAAGGTGTGGGGTGGGGGGTATGAATAGCAATTTTAAATTTCTTCCTGGGAACAAAAACCTGGTAAAGAGTGTATAGCATACGTACAACAACTGTAGTTCTATAATTATAAATAATGTAATAAGACTCGATCTTGAAAATATTTTTTGATTTATGTTTCCTTAATGTTGTTTTTCAGACTTGATATTGGCGGGAGCACTGGTACATCTACTCGTAAATGCGGTTGTTGTTGTTGTTGTACAGCAGGTTGTTGTTGTTGTAGAATGACTGGATATGGGTTTGGTGTATAGCTAGAGGTAGGGGGATACAAGGGGACACGTTGTCCCTGCTGACTTAATATAGCAGATTGGAGGGGGGAGCCTCCAGGTTGATGGGAAGGGAGGGGAAATCGATGGGAGCCTGACTGAGGTTGTAGGGAGACAGGTTGCTGATGTAGGGAGACTGGCTGATGGTGTAAGGAGCCTGTAGGAGTTGGAAGGGAGGAGGTGTGTCTAGATGTATGGGAAGTATGGTGGATGGGAATGGTAGAACCATGATGGGATTGGAGAGGGGTGGGAGAACCAACATGTAACAATCCATTCGAACTATTCCCAACCTAATCCAACAGTTTCAATCAACAATAGAATTTTCATTTATAAAAATAGTGAATAGATTTTACTGCAACAAAATGAACAATTTAACAATTATCATTAATATAAAAATCATTTAACAGTAATTGTTTAATGACAATATTTTTTAAAAAACAAAAATATTAAAATATAAGAAATAGAAAAATTATGGCAAAAAGGTTTATCTGGATTTTTTCGATGAAGTAAAAAAATTAGAAGTGCAATGGGTACATTTTCTTTAACAATCACCACCCCCCTCCCACATCGATTCTAACACATTTTTATAAGGATTTAGATTCCTTATTTTAATTCAAAAACTCGCTTCCCCCCACCCCCTCCACCTCCCTAAAATCTAAGTGACAGAACATTTTTACAGAAAAAAGTCGTTCAAACTCAATGAAACATTCCTGTTGAGATGTACTGCAGAATCTCTCCTTGTTTACATCAGTCCCAGGTTTGAGAGTTGGAATATTATAAATCCGACTCAGGAATACGCAGGCACCGTTCCGCCGTAGCACCTACGCATGACGCAATTATCACCTTGTACCTTCTTCTTTTTATAGGGTTTAAGGGCCTGAGTATTTTAAGTGACCCTCCATGAAAAAGTATTAAACCAAATTCAAACCCTAAATACGAAAATATCTTCCACACAATTGGAGGTGTCAAAGGTAGGGTCGTAAAATCGGACAACCCATCTTTGTATTGAGGGGCACTTGAAATAAGCTTACAATCCGCTACGAAGAATTTCAATTAATATCCAATCATCCATCGTTTACGCTTAAAAAGGTGAAAAATATTAATTGTAATTGTAATCTGCGCAAGTAATTTTATTAGAGAGACAACAATAAGAAATACTCAATTTTTACCCAGACAAATTGGATTATCTCATTCATTCTTGATCAGATAAAGGTTTTGAGGGTACTGGTGTGAATCAGACGTTGAGGGTCATATTAAATGGCTAAAAAAATCGACATTTTTTTTATAAAAACGACGGGCATTTAAGCTAATCTTCTGTATACCTGAAATCCAACA
This sequence comes from Eurytemora carolleeae, assembly GCF_000591075.1. Lineage (NCBI taxonomy): Eukaryota > Metazoa > Arthropoda > Copepoda > Calanoida > Temoridae > Eurytemora > Eurytemora carolleeae. The sequence continues at coordinate 193,031 of NW_019396624.1, read as the reverse complement.
GTTTTATCATTGAGGACGGGAGCTTTGATTTCTAGTGATGGAGAAGCAAAGGTAAACTTCATAAAAGTGAGTTTAACACCACCCTCAAGATCCCTAGTCTGTACTTCAACATCAGCACGGTTCAGTCTTAACATTTATCAATTAATTAATAATTTGTAAATTACAAATTTTAAGAATTACAAATAAAAATTGGGCATCAAAAGGCAAGCTTTTCATTCTTTTTGATACGTGGGGATAAAAAAAATGATGTTCAAGAAATATACACCACTGCTTAATAAAATTGAATCGAAGTTTTAACAGTTTAAAATGTTAGTACATACCATTAATAACAATAAAATCAGTTAGAAGATAAAAGCTTCCCAAAGTAGATATTTAACGGAGAGGTTACATTCAATAAATTGCAAATAGTAGTTAAACTTTGTACGGAGAGTCAAGTCCACTATTCTAGGATGACACGTAAGAAGTCGTTCAACTAGCCAAATCAGTCCAAATACGTTCGGATTTAACTGAACACAGAAGTAGTTCAGTGCACTATCAACTTCACTAATCAGACGTAGTTTAACTTTTTCTCACGTTTTATAAAATCTGACCCCCAAACTGTTAAAATAAGAACCAAACCTACCTAAATGCCTTCCCTATCTCAATATTAGGAATGAGAAGGTTGAATTTTCCATCAAAATCTAGAAGAAGGACTCTAAGTGAGCCTCCAACTACTATCCAGTGCTGGCTAAACGTCCTGAAAATAGAAATGTAAATCGGTTTAAAGTGACTGTAAGAGCAATTTCAACTGACCATACTTGCAAAGATAGCAATCCCTGATTAACAACAGTATCCTTAAAGCTTTGTGTGGTCAAGCATGAATAAGATATCAATGTTTATAATTTGGAAAACTGATTGTTTACATTTGTGGTTTGTCTACAAAAGTGACTAGAAAAACGACAATATCTTCCACATTTTTGATCAGCTAAATGTTTCAAGGGTACCGTAGTGAATCAGGTATTGCAATCTTTGCAAATTACCAGACCAAAAAAAAACAAAAAAACCTATGGTATCGTTTAAAAAAATTCTGGTGACAATCTTTTATTGAGAAAAAGAAATTTCGCATTATGTAAGGCAAAACTACAAATATGATGATTAACATTCAAAAATAATAATTCTTAAAATCTAATCATAAACTATCTCGATCTTTCCCTAAAAAGGTTAAAATTTTAACCGGTTTCCAGTTTATATCATAAAAATAATGTTTTGAAAAATTAGCATTATAATTAGATCAAATAAAAAACATTCAAGGGGAATTTGAAAGATATAGTATTATCCAAATCAAATAGTTCTACAAAAAACATTTACAAGGGGAAATTATTTATAAATGACAAATCAAAAGTAATGGGACAAAAGAGCCTTTTATCTTTTTTAAATACTTTTCCTAACTAAAAAATATCTTTTGTCAAAACATACATTTTAAGAGTAACATAAGTTTAAATTCGTAAAATACATTTGAAGAGAAACTTAAGACTAATGTTAATATTCGTAAAATTAAATGAATAATTTTTTAATTTTAGATTCCTAGAGCTATTAATTATTCAGAGAGTCAATATTAATATTTTCTCAATCAACGCTTTGTGGAGAATCAAATAAAAGAACAGTTAAATTCTAGAAAAACGTATGTTCAACTGTCCATGAAATACAGGGTGTCCCACATCATATTGGATCGTGCATAGATCTAAATTGATATACCTGGGATTTAACAAAAAGATAAAAGATTGAATAATTAAAAAAAAAAGAATTGTATCTAGCTATTGCATATAAGCGTAAATAAAATTTACATACATAATACGGCCCTTTTTTGAAAATTGGACTTATTTTGAGACACTCTTCAAAAAATCCAATTATTAAAGAGACTGCTAACGTAATATTGAGTGACCCTCATTGTATAGCTGTAAATGGCCAATTCTCAAATTAACCCTTCTGTCCTTTAAGTGAGTATCAAAACGAAAAATATTGTCGTTTTTTAAAAATTATTTCCCTAATTGCCGCATCAAAAACAGGGACAACTACTTTATATCCGTAAGGACAAATGATTAAAGGGTACCGTTAAAAATGCAACGCAATTAATCTATAAAATAAAGCTCACCAAATTGGCTGAAATTTTCAGAGTGAGTGACATAGTAAAATATTCTTGAAATTCCACGGAAAACGCCGGGTATTATTAAAATTATAGTAAAATTATATTTACCTGGTAACCCTGCCAGCCTGGGCCGGTGGTGGGGGTGAGAATGGAGTGCCCCTATTGTCCAGGGGTTGATTAGACGGTGCAGGGGTGCCCCTACCCAGATCAAGTGGGGAGTGGACTGGGGCGCCCCTGATTTGATCATGAGGGGAGTGCATGGGAGCAATTCTCATAGAATCCTGAGGTGAATGCATTGCGGGTGCTCTGAGATGATTTTGAGGGGAGTGAATAGGAGGACCTCTGTATGGATCATGAGGGGATGGAAAGGGAGGGCCCCTATTCTCCTCGTGAGGGGGTTGTAATGGATGGCCCCTGATGTCAGCGTGATTCTGAGAGTTTTGATGATTCCCTAAAATATAAGAAATTAAATGATAATTGAAATTTTTTTAGTTTTTAAAAATTATTAGGATCGCAAAATGTTTCGCTTTCAATGGTGTCAAAATAAATCAATCATTTACTTTTCTTTCAAAATCAGATCTAGATGCAAACTATCATTGAAACATTTTACAATCCGTAAAACATATTTTTAAATCTTGGCTCGGAAAAATTATAAAACACAGAAAAAAAAAAAAATATTTGAATAAATAAAATGTGTGATACGATTTATAATTTCCATACGATTGTATATACTTTTCATCTTCCTTTAACAGTGTGACATAAAAAGACATGATTTGAGAAAAGTATGTCACCCTACAGTGCAAAAAAACTTGATATGTACATAAACATGCAAAACCAATACCGTCAAAAAATAATAAAAATTTCACACTTAATTAAACATTTACAAAATGAGTTTCCATTGTTTCTAATTGTAATTTGTTAATTCTTTACAAAAAAAAACTAAAAAAATGGAAAAAAACACGAAAAAAATTATCAAAATTATTATTTGTAGAGCAAACTATATTTAATGGAAAAATGACATTTTGATATTGTTTTATTTTTGTTAAAATCTAAATAAACATATCGAGATATAGTAAAGGAAGCCATACATATTTTTGTAATCCAATTTACAAAAACTAAGGTCGCAAATCGAAATATACAGTGCGAACCTTCAACAATGGAATAGAAAGACAACATTTTTAGAAAATTTTGTAGTTTAACCAAATACTTTCACCAGTAGCTAGAAAAATCCAATTAACGTATTTCATGTTCATTGGACGAAAAAGAATCATAACTTGAACATGACAATAGTCTTCTTATTTCAAGGTATTATGGGCATCAGGGTTCAAGTATATTTTCGGGCAAAGTTGGTTTTCTATAATTGGGTATGTCTTACATTAGGAGGTTGTTATTGCGTTGTGAAGCTTTACAATGTTCTTTTTTTCAATGGAGTTATTAACAATTTACAGGCGGAACTGTAAACAGTTTCAACAGTGTTTATGGGCAAGCTTACACTAGGATTTAATCAAATCATTTAAAAGGTTATCATTTTTTTTATTATTTTATATTTTTCATAAAGCGTTTGCCATTATTACTTCTACAATAACTTTAATTGGTTTAAATGATTATATATCACGGGTGTGATAATTTAAAACATCTCTTTCCTAACTTAATTTGCCTTTCAGTAGTTTCGCCAGTTGTCGAACTTTTTTTTTGAAAATGTTCAGGTTTCCAGCCCTATTGATTTCATATGGTATCATTCCACATATTTATAACTCTTAAACTAAAAAAGTTTCTTCGTATTTCGGTATGCATAACATGAATCTTCAGATTTAAAGGATCACTGGACATTCTGGTTTGACTTTCATTTTCTCAAGGTTCATAAGCTGAGCTAAACCATTTGTTTTTATTCACATCCAAATAGAATTTTCCATATCTCCCCTCTTCTTACAATTCTCCAGAGTAGTGAGTTCAACCTTTCTCAGCTTATCTTCATATGTAGTTCATGAGAGTCCAGAAGTCATTGAAATAGCTCTTTTCTTAACTTTTTTTCAGGATTTCTTTATCTTTTATCAGCCGGGGATTTCAGGCTTTATACAGTATTCAAGGTGGGGCCTACATGAGTTTTATACAGAGATATCCATACAGTTTTGTTTCTGTAAGAAAGGGATCTGGCCGTCTGGCCTAATATGCTGTTAGCCTTAGCTAACGCAGAACCACACTGTTTTATTGGTTTTAAGTCCTCCTGAATGATTACTTCTACATCTTTTTCATTGTCAGAAGCCTCCAGTGCCACTCAATTCATGAGATATTTATATCTTGAATCATTTTTTCCAATAAGCATCACCTTACATTTAGATTCATTAAACTGCATTTTCCAGTCATGTGCCCACTGAGTTAGAGCATTTAATGAACTCGTAATTTCTCTCTTTCATGATCTGAGTTAACCTTTCTACCAGCTTTGGAATCATCTGCAAACTTTGACAGGAAAGTCAGTACATCCTCAATTACTAGATCTTCAGTGTTTATGTAAATAACAACACAGAGTGGACCCAGGACACTCCCTTGTGGAACACTAAACCAAACTGATGATTTACCGTTATAAACGACTCTTCGGGTTCTTTCTAGCCCCTTTCTTAAAACTGGTACAACATTTGCTTTTTTTTCTATCATTAGAATGAGTTCCAGTGTTCAGTGATTGCTGAAAAATCAATTGAAATGGAGCAAAAATTTCATCATATGAAAGCAAGAATTAGGATTTTGGTACTAATGTTGTCAGGCCCAGAAGAGAAAAAGGGTTTGAGAGTCTTTAGTTTCTTCTTGACATGATCCTCTGTAATTATAACATCCTCAATCTTCTGATCAGTTAGGTCTTCAATGTAGTTATTGGTGTCTGAGATCTCATCTATTGTAAATACAGAGCCAAAAAAATCCCCCAATTGGTTGCAAATTACTCTACGATCAGTAACTAATTCTCCATCTTGCTTCAAGGGTCCAACTGCAATTCTGTTTGTTCTTTTTGAATTTATATAGTTATATTTAGATATTTTTGTAATTAACTGAAATTAGGACAATTTCAGTAAAATAGGAAATGAACCAATTATGGCATTTTATAAACTAGGATAAATGATGCGTGATATAATTAATTATGACCACCGTGTTACAGCAAGTAAAACTGTAAATTTGAGCAGGGGGGGGGGGGGGGTCAAATCCAGATATATTATCTAGTCGTCCCCCCCCCTTGTCCAGCGACTGATAAAAGAATACTGTATCAGAATTACTAAAGATAAGAACTTGTTTCAATTCTTCTTCGTTATGTTTTTAAAATGTTGATACTTGATATCAAGGTTTAAAGTTTCAGTTCGATATATTCAAATTAAAATTAAATAGGCCAACTTTAAAATGCAATATTAAATAGAAACGCATAATAAAAAGGCTTAATTTAATTTGACAACATTTTATGAATAATAATAATTATTAAGATTTGCCATCATTTATTCATGAGCGAGTTTTAAAAGCCTGCACTGATATAAGTATTTTTTTTCAAAATAAAATATATGTTTTACATTACACGTATCAATTAACATCTAACATTATTTTATGAATTAACAATCAGTTTTTTGTGATTTACAACGAATGTTGTAAAGTTTACTTTCTTACAAATTAAAAAACATAAAACAATTAAAAATATATTACAACCAGAAAAAAAACTTCGGAGATGGAATTTAAAGAATTTGAGCCGCGGGTTTAAATCCGCCAAAACCCGGTTTAAATTCAGCGCCGGCTTAAATCTTGAAACAATATAATATATACCCTTAATATTTTTTACTACCATTTAACTTACAGTAATAATTCCAATAATTATATCGCATGGCATATCCTGGAAAATTATCATTAGTGACCTCCATTAATAAAAAACAACGATTGGCAAGTCCGATTCTCAACAGTACCATTTAAATCATGTTTAAATTCGTATATATCCAGATGAAATTTTTTATTTTTCATTTTAGAATAAAATTGATGTGCGGATTAATGCTACAGAAACAATTATTAAAATGTAAGAAATAAGTTCATCATGGATACTTTCATGAAACTAACTTGCTAGGCCACTTAAAATCCCACTGGCAGTCCCTTAAAGGAAATATAGAAGAAATTATGGAAGGATTTTTGTCCTAATTAGTTGCTTGTTAGATTTTACGACTTTAAACATGATTTAAGTATTCAGTTTAATGAACAGTGATAGAAAGGATTAAATATAGGATAGGATTCAATCCATTAGGTTCCAATCCATTGGGATCAATAAGTATTTCACGAAGTTTTAATTTTCTTTTTTAAATTCAAAGGTTCTTTTTTTATTGCAAAAGTTTGTTTCCCGCAAAATTTTGGCCTAACTGATTTACTATTTAGAATTTATAAGTTTAAAGAAAAAAGATTGATTTATTTGCAGATTTTGGATTCTATGAACCCGAAGTACTAAAATGTCGCATACCTGAATACGCCCCTAGATCTGGGCCCCGTCCACTCCCTGGTGGGGCAAAGTGATGTCCTCCACCCCCTTGAGAGGGGGTCTGTACACCCCCTGATTGATTTAACATTTTAAAATAATCTTCAGTTGTCTGACTTTTCTTATTTTCCGGCTCAGACGAGCCGTATCTTTGCTTCCGAAACTCATTCACTTTATCACTTGTAAATTCTAAGCTCTTTTTATCACTTGATGGGTCACGAAACTCACTGAAAAATGATAAAATTAAACAAATATATTTTTAATAAAATAAATTATTTATTTACCTATTTTGTTCAGGCCATCTTCTATTGGCTAAATACTGTTCCATAGCACTTGAAGGAATACAATTAAAATCCTAAAAATAATAAATTTTTAATTAAAATTCCATAATTTTTCGATATCAAAAAAAAAGTCTACACTGTTGCGAAAATTCTCGAGATAATTTCGCGAAGTTTCCAGCTGTTGATTATTGCAGATTTTTTCATTAAGGTACTTCCATTTAAATTTTTTACCTCTTCTTGACTTTCTCTACGAGGAATAATAACAACCCTCTCCTCTTCCCTTTTACTACGCTCTGGCGTAGAATTATTCTCCATGAATTCCTCGTATCCTAGCAATGTGTCCATTCTGAACACTCACTGCTTCACACACCATTAGCAACTGAACTGAACTGCCACGCAGTGACGTGAAGGCTTCAGGCCCACTGGCCGACGGGACTGGGAGAACGGACCGGGACAGGTGTAACTACGATGTGAGCTGATGTACCGGTCCGCCCTTATGAAGCCACTATGCCTGGGTTAACCCGGTCCGGAAGATATTTAAAGGCTGGACGGGAATCAGCTGTTCGTCCGGTCCGGGTCACTATTCAAGTCAAGAGGGGCGGCAGGTGTCTCTATAGTAGGCCCAAGCCCTTCCAAACTCCATGCTTGTAGACATACAACAGGTTGTACTGGCTCGTTTTCAGTCTAAATCAGGTTCTCTCACAAAGCAAAGAATATTTATATCAAAATCTTCAGTATATTTTTTTTCTCAAAATTAATTTTAAATATTTAAAAAAATATGTATTTTTTAAAAATACTTTTCCCCCTGTTTGGCTCGGTTGCCAAACCTTCCCATGACAACCGTACCGTACCGACCTTTAATCGCTGAGAAGCAAGTTTATCGAAGTAAATAAACAAACCTTGGCTTTCTTGACATCTGCCTACCGTTCAAGATAGTTTTGGGAGGATTTAGCAAAATCGGAACTTTTCACGGAGAATTTTTGTTACTGATATTATTTATACTTTTATTCATCGCTTAAATTCGAACAGGGGCGGATACAGGATTTAAGTGAGGGGGGGGGGCAAGATTTTTTTAGGAACAAAAAATCGTGCCGAAATTTTTTTTGACTTATAAGACTCAAAAAGAGTCAAAATTGATGACTGAAGACTAAAAAATTAGATTTTTAATTTTTAGGAACAAAATTAAAGGATTAGAACAGAAATTTGGGAACAATTAAAAGATAGTTCAGGAATTAGGAACAAAATAAAGGATTTATAAGGACAGGGATTTAGGAACAATAAAAAGATTGTTCAGGAATTAGGAACAAAAATAAAGGATTAGGACAGGGATTTAGGAACAACAAAAAAATTGTTCAGGAATTAGGAACAAAAATATAGGATTAGGACAGGGATTTAAGGTGGGTCGGACACAGTATTAGGAACAGGAACAATAATAGGAACATTAGAAATTTAAGAACAAAAAGAAATTACTAGTTATACTTAAATGCATGAAAATTAGGAACACTATTAAAATTTTAATAAATGAGTATTGATTAAGGAACATTACATAGATATAAACAATATTATAACTTAAGTCTAGTTTCTTACAAATTTCTAATTCTAAATTTATCGTTAACAATAAATATTAATTATTATATTTCCATTCAATAAAAAATAATCAAATAGCTTGAAATTGAAAAACACATACGATTTATCAAATTGGGAACATTTTTTTGCCTCTAAATCTCAGGGGGGGGGGGGGGCGAATGCCCCCCTGCCCCCCCCTGTATTCAAAGGTCGAGGCGTTTACCATACATTGGATTTAAAGAGTCAAATCATTGGAGCCAATGCATGGAACCTAGAATATAAGGAATTATGGAGCAGAACCTAGAATAAAAGGAATTATGGAGCAGAATAAAGAATATAAGGAATTATAAAGCAGAATAAAGAATAGAAGGAATTGTGAAGTAGAACCTAGAATAGAAGGAGTTATGGAGCAGAACCTAAAATACAAGGAATTATGGAGCAGAACCTAGAATAAAGGATTATGGAGCAGAACCGAGAATACAAGGTATTATGGAGCAGAACCTAATATAGAAGGAATTATGGAGCAGAACCTAGAATAGAAGGAATTATGGAGCAGAACCTAAAATAGAGGGAATTATGGAGTAGAACCTAGAGTAGAAGGAATTACCGAGCAGAATAAAGAATAGGAGGAATTATGGAGCAGAACCTAGAATACAAGGAATGATGGAGCATAATCTAGAATAGAAGGAACTATGGAGGAGAACCTAGAATACAAGGAATTATGCAGCAGAACCTAGAATAGAAGGAATTAAAGAGCAAAACTTAGAGTATAAGGAATTATGGAGCAGAACCTAGAATACAAGGAATTATAGAGCAAAACTAAGAATACAAGGAATTATGAAGTAAAACTTAGAAAAGATGAATTATTATGGAGCAGAACCTTAATTACCAGGAATTATGGTGCGAACCTAGAATAGAAGGAATTATGGAGTAGAACCTAGAATACAAGGAATTATGGATCAGAATATAGAATAGAAGGAATTATGGTCGGAGCAGAACCTAGAATACAAGGAATTATGGAGCATAACCTAGAGTAGAAGGAGTTATGGAGGAGAACCTAGAATACAAGGAATTATGGAGCAGAACCTAGAATACAAGGAATTATGGAGCAGAACCTAGAATACAAGGAATTATGGAGCAAAACTTAGAATACAAGGAATTATGGAGCAGAACCTAGAATAGAAGGAATTATGGAGCAAAACTTAGAATACAAGGAATTATGGAGCAAAACTTAGAATACAAGGAGTTATGAAGCAAAACTTAGAAAAGATGAATTATTAGGAGCAGAACCTTGAATACACGGAATTATGGAGCAGAACCTAGAATTGAAGAAATTTTGTTGCAGAACCTAGAAATCATGAAATTATGGAGCAGAACTTAGAATGCAAGAAATTATGGAGCAGAATATAGAATAGAGGGTATTATGGAGCAGAACCTAGATTACAAGTTATTATGGAGCAGAATCTAGAATACCAGGAATTATGGAGCAGCACCTATAGCATCATGGAGCATAACCTAGAAAACAAGGAATTATGGAGCAGAACCTAGAATACAAGGAATTATGAAGCAGAACTTCGAATAGAAGGAATTATAGAGCAAAATTTAGAATACAAGGAATTATGGAGCAGAACCTAGAATACAAGGAAATATGGAGCAAAACTTAGAAAAGATGAACTTTAAATGAAAATCCATAGACCAGTTTTTCAAGGCCAGCTCATTGAAAAAAAAATTAGACCGATAACTTTAATAGTTTGGGCCATAGGGAAGGTTGAAAAATGCCCAAGAAAAGGAAAAACAAAAGTAATTTTTTTAAACAGATATCAAATTGTGACACATTGTTTCTACATCCATTTTTCAAGGGTTTTTAAAAATATAATTTTTAGATCTGTAGCTTTAGTCACAAAAAAGTTATGGGCCATTTGAATTTTTTTTTACACAGACCGGACCTTTTACCTCCTTATGCATTAAAAAAAATTGACAAAAAATCCTTTAGATTACTATTCTTTAAAAGGAAGTAATGCAAGGAAAGTTATTTCAGAAGTTTACACATCTTTTGTACTGCAGCATGCACTGTCTCTGGGCGGTAATGTATACACAAGATAGATGTCAAAGCCTGACATGGGATCCATCTTTCTCATAAAAAAAATCAATGAAATATTCTGGTCATAGGAAACTATTATGTGAATTATCAAAATTATCAAAATTTAATGCTTTTAACCTCCTCGGATACTAAACGAACACTAATGTACCCATTCTTGTTTACAAATTCCGCCCAAAGAGAACAGGTTTCAATGTGTACGCAGAGTATATACGACTGCAATTAACTTTCCTTGCGTTACACCCTTGATTCTTTAAAAGTTTAATGAATAGTAGTTTAAAATTTCACGGTAATAGTGACAAAAATGAGAGAGCTAGGACAAATAAAACTTTAAGGCCGTCCCGACCTGATTAGGGTTAAAAGCTAAAATAGTTAATGTGAGAAGCCATAGTTTTTATTAAACTTCTTTGAATAAATTTTTAAAAAATACTCTACAGATTGACCCCGAGAAGAAAAGGGTATTCAATGACCTTTAAAAATGACGAGTTCATGATGTACAAGGGATTGTACAATTTTCAGCTTAACAGTCTGCATTAGCGATCTGTGTTCTTGTATATATGTATATATATAATAACCTAAGAATTTGTATTCCACGAGAAATCGATTTTTCCTTCAAATTTGTATTCTAACGTTTTCAATCTTTTCTTCTTTAAATGTTTGTTTGCAAAGATTTGCCCCTCCTTGAATTTCCTTTTAAAGAATTAAAATGAGCTTATTTTTAAGTTACCCTGTCCCTCTGCAAAGATTGAGATGCTTAACTTAAAACGATCAATTTTATTCATGAAACCAATTCTTCTGAATATGTGGGAAATTTTGCCTTTGTCTTTATGTGATTAGTCTAATATATGATTAGGTCGGATGATCAATATTTTTAGGTCGGATGACCAATATTTTTATGTTGGATGATTAAGTTTTTAGGCACTTGCTCAAATAATTTTTGCTTTGAATGAACAATTTTATTAGGTTGCAGGAACAATATTTGTAGGTCAACTGAGCAATATTTTTTCCTGGATGGGCAGTAATTTAAGGTAGGATAAGAAAACATATTAGATCGGATGAGCAGAAGTTTTAGGTTGGACGCAGGGGCGGATACAGGATTTAAGTGAGGGGGGCAAGATTTTTTAGGAACAAAAAAATTAATAATTAGGAACAAAAAGACTCAAAAAGAGTCAAAATTAATGACTAAAGACTAAAAAACTATCCTAAATATACCATTTAAAAAAGTAATTTTGCCCGGAAGAGTCAAATGTGGTGGCCCGGAAGGGGAAATAGTGGTGGCTCATGGCTGCCGGAAGAGAAAAAAGCTAATATGTGGCCCGGAAGGGGAAATAGTGGTGGCTCATGGCCGCCTGCCTTCCCCCGTTCGTTTCACAGTAGGAAAGCAGTAATTTTATGTCTGATGAGCAAAAATTTTATGTTGGTGGAGCAATACAGGTCACATGTGGACTTTGGTCCTAGTTTTCAAACTGAAACAATTCAAACTATGCATGATGGAAACAAGAAAACTGTGGAAGAGGAAGACGATGTTATGACTCAAGTTGTGATTCTTGACAGCTATTGTGCAGTGTTCATATTCCATTGTACTTAATAATTGATTTTTAAGCTGAAAACCCCTATATTGATGCTATATCTTTTGCACTGTCCGATTGAACTAACGTACTTTTGCACTAAAGTCAGCTGATCAGTAAAACTTGTGGCCGCAGCGCCCGTTCCCCTAGCCTGTCCTAGCCGCGGCGCTCGGCCCCTAGCCTGTCCTAGCCGCAGCGCTCGGCCCAGAAATTGTCATAACCTAACCTAACCCTCAAATAAAACGTTAGTCCGAATGAACGTTAGTGCGATCAATCATTAGTGCAAACGATACGACACCCCTATTTTGTTTAGTTTTTTTTGAAGAACCTCATGTCCTTCATCAGTCAGTTTGAAATATATATTTGTTGATTACATATCAGAGGTGCAAAGGAAATGAGTTTTTGCCACAACCTCAAAATTATAATCCCTTTGTCTGTGCAACCCGATGTCGTAGATTTTTGATATTTCACGCTATAATTTCTGCTAAACCAAAAAGCCTAAGTTTAAAATATCAAAGATTTCTAGAAATAGGGATTAGAAAATTTGAGTTTGTGGCAAAAACTCGGTTCTTTTCCTGAAAAATCTTTCCCCTTTTCAAAAATAATGTTTTCCTCCAGAAATTAGATATGTTTTGTTGATGCATTTTACAATCCGAACTTTGTACTGCCACAGAACTTAGGACTATCAACCCTAGTGCATAAAGGACATCATCTCCTTGATCCTCCTGTAGACCTGCATCCTTTAAACAAGTGATAAAACCCCAGCTATCACAATTAAACCATTTTCTCTTTATAATAACATGTTGATAAAATCTCAGTTAAATATACCTAAAATGGCTATTCTAGAGTTTCTTGAAAAAAAAGGAATGAAAGAAATTAACAATTTATTCCTGATAACTTACATAAATTTTCAATATTAAAAAAAGATCGGATTAACCAATACATTCCAATTGACCCCGCTATTATCGGCACTCGGCAGCTCCTGGCTTATCATGGCTCACATCTGGCTTGTCAAAAATCCAGCTTGAAATCTCTTTGAAAACTATTAAAACCTTCTTTCATAATCTCTATTAACTTTCCTAAAATGATCATCCTAGGTTTTACGTGTTTATTCATAAACTTAAAATATCAAAAATAAATTTTAAAAATTCAAACATTAAAAAATTTCCGATAAAATTAAGTATGTTTCATAGTTCCCATGAAACACCCAGAAACGATGATTATTTATAAAATTTACGATATTTTTCAGATGGGTAAAAAATGCGAATGGCTGGTTAAAACAGATCACCTATACAAATTTAATTAGTTAAAATTGTTTTCAAAAATTCCAAAAAAGTGCTATTGTTAAAGGGGCATCAAACCCTTCATGCATGGGTCCAGTCTTTATTGATTTATGATTTAATACCGCTGCTATAAGTATTAAGTATATAGATTCCATCTGAACCAATCTGATAAGCTTTTTCGGGATTATTCTTGCTTGTTTTAAATAATATTTTGACTATCCTTGATCAGTCTTTTGGTATGAACGAGTTTATATAGTGTTGAAAATGCTCAGACCGGTCATTTTCTCAAGCCTAGATTGAGAATTTTAATCAAACAATAATTTTAAAATTCAGCTACCAGATGAACGAATTTTAACAGTTTTGAACTAGCACAGACGGCAGGCCATTTTCTTAAAACTAAAAATGAGAATGTTAATTTCAACCTGATTTTATAAGGAATTCTTTGTAAATTTTTGATGAAAGAAAAGAGTTTAATAATTCAGTCTTTATAATTTGTGGATATATGATATTATTTAAATTTCGGTGATGGTAATGGACCAAACCTCTGTAGAGTAAAAAAATAGATGTTAGTTCCACATTTATTGAAAATATATTTCGGTCTGGGTTGACCCTTGTCAGTTCTTGAGATTGTTTCTTCACAAAGATTAATAACAAACATGATTTTAAACAGTTTTGAAAAATACCATATATATATATATTTCCGTTAAAAAAGTAAATATGCAGATTAATTATTATAAAATAATGATAGTTAAATGACAATTAATAAATAAAGTAGGGGAAAATTATATGATTTGTTATTACTAACAGAAACATCCGGCGTATTCCTTGCCGATCAATTTTCAGAATAAACAGTTAACATTACAATATGCTGTTGTCCGTGCCAGTTCAATATATGTGGTTACCCATGTACATCAGTCTGCAGTTCACGGAAATAATCTTCTGCCACTAAATCGATAATCTGGGGACCAAGCCCCATAGTCCAGATATTGTTTTAATTACCGAAACTTGGTAAAACACTGAAACTAGAATGGCAATGTTGAATGTGAATGGATATAATATTGAAATATTAAGAAAGGACCGTACAGATACTTTAAATGGTATAGGAGGGGGTCAAATTGTCTATTTATCTATATGATAAAATCCAGAAATGTTACAAATAATTTTAATTAATTTAATTTTGAATATTACTCTGGTGTACAGGCCCACCATTTCAAAGGAAGAAAATACAGAGGAACTTTGTAAATTGATGTAATCAGCGCCAGGAAACTCAATATTTATAAGTGATTTTAATTTTCCTTCCATAGACCGGAAATAAAAAACTACAGATTGGAAATGTGAAGAATTTCTACAATGTACCAATGACTGTGAATACGACCAAATGGTAGATTTTAAAACGCACATACGCGGCAATTTTCTAGATTTGTTTGAATCTATATCTAGATTCTTTAGGTTTCCATGTGCTGACTCGTCTGGTCTTCAACAATTTCTACATTTCCGCATCACTACAAGGACGCAAACCAGTACAGAACGGATCCAAATATGAAATATAATGAAAATATAATAATCTCTTTCATGGTTTGTATCCTCAACATATACAGGGCCTGTTTATCCTCATTTAACCTTATGAAAAAGAAATCTGTTTGCGACTCCTCAAAATTGAGATGTAACATTTTCACAAACTTCACAAGGAACTTTTTTAAATGAAAATAATTGAAAGTTAAAAAGGAAACCAATGTTGCCATTGTTGCTTCGAAAGTTATCAAACGTCAGATAATAAGTAAGAAATTGGAAGATTTTCTTATTCAATATTGCGGATTTTTCATCCAATTAATCACAAATGAAAAAAATCGACTTTTAAAAATCACCCTGCACAGAAAAGGATGAAAGGACTTCTTCCTTGATAGAAACGATATCTTCTTTCGTCTTCTATAGTCAATTTTTATGTAATTGTATTGGTCATTCTTTCTGAAAAAAATATTGTTAAAATACACACAAATTTTTACCAGCAACGTCTGAATTTAAAAAGAAAATCTAAATAAACAAGTAAACATTTTTAAGAAAAGTTTATGAAGTACAGAAAACTTTTGGCAACTTTATCACATTGTGTTCACAATGCTATTTTAGAAGAATTTAATCATAGAAGCAACTTTATTGATCCCAAATGTAAGGTTCTACATGTATGCAATAAAATAATAATTGCATCTACTTCATGAACAGTGAAAAGATTTTTTTTTTAAAGTTAGCCAAGAAAAAGATATTGTTGTAATAACCCATGAATCCTTCATACCGTCAACCCAGTGTTTATCTGCTGCAAAGAATGCAAATTTTGTCCAGGCTATTCCACTTACAGAAATAAATCAAATTTCTAAACTAAAAGTCTTATATCTTAGAATTTGCTGTGTCAGCCTGTCCTAGAAAATGTACAGAAGCGAGCCATCAATATGATATCAAACCTGCAAAGTGAATTATATGAGGATAAAATAAAGGAAGTTATTATCCAAACCTTGGAAGCTAGGAGTTTAAGGTTTGATATGAGAAGGATAGAAAGGCAAAAAAGAATAAAGAAAAAAGGCCTTTTATGAACTAAAAAGGGTCTTCTGGGAACTATAAAAACAGATAATATAATTAATGTGTTCATGACTTTTATTGGAAATGTTATTCATAATTATTTTCTCGGAAGTATTACCCAAATCCAAGTATCAAATATAACCTGTATTAAATATCAGCAGCCAGATAATTTCTTTTTGAATATTGCTTTAGTTTGCAGACCTCACAATCTTTATGACAACACAGATGTAAAAGAGAACAATGAAAAACTTTGTGAAATTTTAAGACTTTTGGCCAAACCTTTCATAATTGTTGGAGATTTTAATTATTTTTAATTAATTATTATTATAATTAATTATTTAATTGCTCAAGGAGGAACTTTGGTAGCAAGGATATCTAACTCCTTCATGTTTATTTTTTATGTGTTTCGTCAGACTACTTGCTAGTGTGAAAGAGTATTCACAAAGAGGACAAATATATTTCACTCCTTCATGTATACTTTTAATATGTCTTTTTAGAGTACAAGAGTCAGTGGCAGCATATTCACATTGATCGCACGAGTATTTGACTCCTTCATGCTTATTTTTAATATGTCTATTCAGATTTCTTTGTTCAGTAGCAAGATATTCACACTGATCACAGGGATACCTCACTCCTTCATGTTTATTTTCAATATGTTTCTTTAGACTACTTGTTTCAGTGGCAGTGTAATCACACTGATCACAGGGATACCTCACCCCTTCATGCTTAGATTCAATGTGTAACTTCAGACGCTGTGCACCATTAGCAACATATTCACACCGATCACAGGGATATCTCACTCCTTCATGAATACTTTTAATATGTATCTTCAGATAACTTGGTCTAGTGGCAGAGTGATCACATTGGTCACATAGATATCTAACTCTTTCATGTTTAGATTCAATGTGTAACTTCAGACTTCTACCACTCATAGCAAAGTATTCACACTGATTACAGGGATATCTCACTCCTTCATGTTTAGAGTCAACATGTAACTTTAAACTCCTTACACCAGTAGCAACATATTCACACTTATCGCAGGGATATCTCACTCCGTCATGTTTATTTCTAATATGTCTCTTCAAATTAGTGGATTCGGTTGCCACATAATCACATTTCCCGCAGGGAAAACTTTTGTTTCTTTTATCTCTTAGCTTACTCTTTTTAAGCCTCTTTTGTACAGAGAAAAGGGGATCTTCTTCAATCTTGAAGACTTCACCTGAAAAATTCAAAAAAAGAATTATTAAAATATAAATCTCAAGAATCTCAAATGGTTTTGAATTTTCAATAAAATCTTTAAATTAACCGAAAAAAATGTTATTTAAAAATCCATCTAGTCGGTTTTTAAAAATTTTAAGGTTAGTTAATTAACGTGTCCGGAAAAAATGGATGTTTATTAGGGGTCTGTTTAATTCCATCCAATACAATCCCAAATGTTGATTGATGGATATTAGGGACAGAACTTAAAGTGTAGCAAAGGAACACAAAAATTGCTTAAGTTCATAATGACACAGGAAGTGTATTTTCATGCTCCTTAATGTACTTTCAACGCCGATCTTATTTTGGATCAGAAATTGAGTTGTTTGAACCCCTGATCCGTATGGTAAACTAAATTTGCTGATATTGAAACAAATAAGAGACAAAATTGGATATTTTAGACCATACACCAAAAATTGGCCATTTTATAAAAAAAAACAATTTAAATTAAGAAAACAAAAGCAATTGGACAGCATTCACCGGCTCGTGGTGGACAGCATTCACCGGCTCGTGGTGGACAGCATTCTACCGGCTCGTGGTACATCTTTGTAATTTTTTACACAGATTGGCAAAAAATAAAAGAATTAATTGAACTTCTAAAACTTAGTTCGGCGCATTTTACTTTCATTAATATTTTTACAAAATTTAAATTACGTTCAGTTTTAACTTATTTCTATACAGGTGGATCCGCTGCGGCTTGACTGAACTTCATCAAACTCACAATTTTTTGGAAAAAACATCATTTAAAACTGACGCTATAAAAGGGATAATGGACTGGGGCTGGCTCATTTCTTTTTATTTACCAATCCAATTGAGCGCACCAAACCTAGGATGATCACTTTAGGAAAGTAATATAGTCCTTTTTTAAGTTTAATGGGGTGAAGGGGTTGATGAGCCTGTTGTGAGCCATGAAGAGCCAGGAGCTGCCGACCATAGTTGAATGGGATGTATTGTTCGATCGGATCCTGTCCACTATTAGGACTGAGTCCTAGAGTCCATGTACTTTTTATTCATAGTTTTTATTTAAAAAAAAAATACAAAAATCGATCATCCTTTATATATAATATATATATACAAATATAAATATAATATGTTTAACAATACCTTGATTTTCTGTACTTTCTTCTTTTACATCTTCACCCACTACAAATACAGTACATGTATCCTCTACAGTAGAGATTTCTTCTTTAATGGTAACTTTATCTCCTCCCATAATTTCTGCCATTCTCTCTGAAATGTGTACAATACATGTTATATTTCAATTTTTTAAGCTTAATAAGCTTTGAATTAAATTAAATAAAAAGCTAGAACTGCAAACAAAGACTTAGACTGTTTAAAATTCACTCTTTGTCTTTCTATATATTTAGCTTGTCTGTCTGTCTGTTTGTGTCCAAAAAACGTTAAAACGGCTATACATTTTGTTGGGATCCTTGATGCCGCAATCAGTTGCAGATACAACACCCTGGATAATTATTATTTTATATTTTTTCAATTAATTACCCCGCTGATTCAAAGTTACGAGTTAAAAATAACCGAACTAAAATGAGAGAACAGACAATTTGAAGTTTACAGCGCAAAGCACTGTTCACAGGGATATCAAACTCATTCATGTTTGATTTCAATATATATCTTAAGATTACTTGCTGTAGTGGCAGCGTACTCACACTGATCCCAGAGATAACCCACTCCTTCCAGCGAGGGTGGGGAACGTCTTCCAAGCCCCAATCCCTATTATCAAAAGATTTCCTTTCCAATTTTTCCTTTTCAATTTTATTTTTTCTTCTTGCTTCATGTTTCTTGTTTCTACACTTTTGACATAAATACACAGCGCAGCTTCAAAGGTGGTTTGATAATAACCAGTCCTGAAGGGAAAAACAAGGTCAGCTGTGTCAAATCCCGGGAGGAAGCGCAGGAAGGAGAGAGATAAGGAGTTATTAGGTGGAAGGGGAGTTGCTCCGTTTTCCTTCATATTAGTCTTTCCGACTTAGGGGAATTTAAAAGAAACCCCGCAACTGCACC
>NW_019396624.1:149629-173598 GCF_000591075.1 Eurytemora carolleeae | reverse complement strand
ACTGCCTCCGCACATGTATCCTCTATAGTAGAAGAGAGAAGGATGTCTTCCTTGATGGAAACTATCTTTTTCTTTTATCTCAAACTCTTCTAAATTCAATTCTTTCTTATTCTCTACCATTTTATCTGGAAATTAGATTCAATTTAAAAATGTACTCGAAATTTTTAAGACGTTTCAGTCAAAAGAAAAAAACGTTTTTAACTTAATTTTATTGGGGGAAATGGACAATATTTCATAATTTAAAAAGTTTTGTATAAAAATTAAATGTTTAGATAATAAACTGCTGAAATTTGAATGAATTAATCTACAAAAAAATAGACATTAGATATTCTGCTTTGACAAAAACTCATACTCTACAGACAGACAGACAGATAAACAATTTTTGTTAATTTCAGCCCATGAATAAAATATTTGTAAAAAATTTGGTTATAAATACCAATAAGTTCTAGTTTTTATTTCTTTATTATGACTGCATATTACTTCATATAAAACGCATACTTTACTTGGTCAGATCAGCTCATTTGGATAAGATGCCATGAACAGCTGATCCCTTTCATTAAGAAAGACGACATTTATACACATCTTTTACATGACAAAGATGACATCTTAAAGATTGATTGATTGAACACAGCTCTGATCTCTCTGGAATAAAAATCGATTGAACATAACTCCGATATCTCCAGAGTAAACTATTTGATTGAATAAAGCTCCAGGGTCTCAGATCTCTGAATAGTTATTACAGTTCAACAAATCAATCTAAATATTATTTGTGGAAAATTAAAAATATTATTTAAAAGGGCACGGGGGATACTGGGGAAAATTTAATACATGGGGATAAAAAAGACTAATCCATTCATGAGAATTATAAGTTCTATATTCCCTAAAGCACTTTGGATTACTTCAAGTTTACCTTGAGAATTATAAATTCTATATTCTCTAAAACACTTTCGATTACTTCTAAGTTTACCTTGTATTCCTGTATCTTCAGTACATGTATTTTCTACAATAGAGGATGGAAGGATTTAATCTGCTCTAATATATTTAACCATTTCTTTTCAGTCTTTTCCATTTTATCTGAAAATTAGATTCAATGTAATTTTAACTGCTCACATGATATCATTTTTTACATCTCCAATGAAACCAAAATTGTTGTGGACAGTTTGGTCAAAAATATTTTTTAAATATTCAAAAAAAGTTTATCTATGTTGTATGATACAAGAATCCTTTCATGTAAGTTTAGCATGATATTTGGTTTTTCATAAAATTGAAAAAAAAACTTTACCAATAATATGTTGTTGAAAAAGTATCAAGAATATTAAAATTTTAAAAATGGAAAAAAAATTTAAAAATAGTTAATCCAGTATGAGACAAATATCCTTCCTTAAAAAGTTCGCATGAAATTTGTTAATTCATAAAATTGAAAAAAAAACGTTTATAATCTTTTTTATTGTTCAAAGATGTAATAATCTTCTACAAAAATGTAAAAATGTTAAAAACATTATCTAAGAAAATAAGAATGATGAGGGGAGGGTGGGAACACAGTTGGGTTTTGATAAAGGAAATATACAACCTGAGCTGAGAACTTTAGAATTGTGAATATATATTCACAATATTCTCTATATAGAGATCAATGCTTGATCTCCTGGCTTTCCTAAAGCCGAGATTAGGTTAATACGCAATCGATATCCCAGAAAAAAGTTTAAAATTCAATCAATCGGCGTGTCATGTTAAGATGACTCTTTAACTTTTGAAAAACAGGTTTTTATTTTTTGCGCATTTCTGGTGTTGATGGTGTCATATCATTTAAACTAATGATCGATTAAACGAACGTAAGTCTTGGATTAATGTTTGTTAAGACTAACGTTCAAAATGACTATAGTCCTCAAATATGATAACATGATTAAGTTTATATTTGTTTAAATGCTCTAAAAGCCCATCTGTGAACAGCTCATTATAGTTCAATCGGATATCAGTCCAATCGTATCTGTAATTGTTATCAAAAGAAACTTTTATATAGAAGAAGAATCCAAAAAGAGAGGATTAAGAAGAAAATCAAAAGTGTGTCCATTGGATACTCAGATAAAGAAATTGGAATTGAGGATATCTCATTCTAAAAATTTCAGCTCTAAAAAAAAAATATATTAAATTATACAATAAAAAATTAATTAATTACAGAGAAATGATAAATTCAAGTTTATAGTGCAAAGCCCTTCTTAATTAATATGATTCACTTTTTTATGTGTTTTTAAATGACAGGATAGAGTGGCAACGTATTCACACTGATCACAGGGATATCTAACTCCTTTATGAAAATGTTCAATGTGCATCTTCAGATTACTTACTGTAATGGCAGAGTACTCACATTGATCGCAGGGATATTTCACTCCTTCGTGTTTAGATTTAATATGTTTCTTCAGATGTCTTGGTTCAGTGGCAGTGTATTCACAGTGATCGCAAGAATATCTCACTCCTTCATGTTTAAATTCAATATGTAACTTCAGACCCTGTACACCAGTAGCAATGTATTCACACTGATCACAGGGATATCTCACTCCTTCATGTTTAACTTTAATATGTTTCTTCAGATTTCTTGGGTCTGTTGCAGCATACATACAGTGGCCACAGGGATATCTCACTCCTTCATGTTTAGATTCAATATGTCTCTTCAGAATACTTAAAGCAGTGGCAGCGTAATCACATTGATCGCACGCATATCTCACTCCTTCATGTTTAGATTTAATGTGTAACTTCAGACTTCTCACACTTGTGGCAACGTATATACACTGGTTACAGGGATAACTCACTCCTTTATGTTTAGAGTCAATGTGTAACTTCAAACTCCCTACACCAGTAGCAACATATTCACACTTATCGCAGGGATATGTCACTCCGTCATGTTCAGATTCAATA
This sequence comes from Eurytemora carolleeae, assembly GCF_000591075.1. Lineage (NCBI taxonomy): Eukaryota > Metazoa > Arthropoda > Copepoda > Calanoida > Temoridae > Eurytemora > Eurytemora carolleeae. Next base: position 170,688 of record NW_019396624.1, on the reverse strand, counting down.
TGTTTCTTCAGAATACTTAAAGCAGTGGCAGCGTATTCACACTGATCACAGGGATACCTCACTCCTTCATGTTTATTTCTAATATGTTTCTTAAGACTACTTGTTCCAGTGGCAGCGTATTCACATTGATCGCAAGGATATCTCACTCCTTCATGTTTATTTTTGATATGTTTCTTCAGACTACTTGTTTCTGTGGCAGCGTATTCACACTGATCGCATGGATATCTCACTCCTTCATGCTTATTTTTAATATGTATTTTCAAATGCCCTGCTTGAGTGGCAGTGTATTCACAATGAGAACAAGGATATCTCACTCCTTCATGAATATTTTTAATATGTCTTTTCAGATAACTTGCTCTAGTGACAGAGTGATCACATTGGTCGCATAGATATCTCACTCCTTCATGTTTAGTTTCAATATGTATCTTCAGACGACTTGCTGTCGTGGCAACATGATCACATTGGTCGCATGGATATCTCACTCCTTCATGTTTAGATTCAATGTGTATTTTCAGACCCCCTACACTTGTGGCAACATATTCACACTGGTTACAGGGATATCTCACTCCTTCATGTTTAATTTCAATATGTCTTTTCAGAAAACTTGCTGTAGTGGCAGCGTGATCACATTTGTCGCATGGATATCTTACTCCTACATGTTTAGAGTCAATGTGTAACTTCAGTCTCCTTACACCGGAAGCAACATATTCACACTTATCGCAGGAAAATCTTACTTCTCCATGCTTATTTTTAATATGTATTTTCAGATGCCCTGCTTGAGTGGCAGTATATTCACAACGAGAACAAGGATATATCAATCCTTCATGTTTATTTCTAATATGTCTCTTCAAATTAGTGGATTCAGTTGCCACATAATCACATTTCCCACAGGGAAAACTTTTATTTCTTTTACCTCTTAGCTTACTCTTTTTAAGCCTCTTTTGTACAGAGAAAAGGGGATCTTCTTCAATCTTGAAGACTTCACCTGAAAAATTCAAAAATAGAATTATTAAAATATAAATCTCAAGAATCTCAAATGGGTTTGAATTTTCAATAAAATCTTTAACTAACGGAACTGTCCTTGTAATTTCAAGCATTATTTTTGTCTGGAGAGGTCATTAATGAAAAAAATGTTATTTAAAAACAAAATTATGGATATCTCAGTCAAAGTTGGTCAAAACAAAGCTTTTAAGAGAACCGTTCAAAATCTCAAATGCCACTCTATTAATTGAGGGTCACTTGAAATTATGTTTACAAACAGTCCCTTTAATTAGTAAATAAATTATCCATCTAGCCTTTTATATGAAATTTAAGGTTAGTTCAGGTACACGTGCGGAAAAAATTGATGTTTATTAGGGGTCCGTTTAAGTCCATCCAATACAATTCCAAATGTTGATTGATTGATATTGTGGGGCAGGAATTAAACTTAATTATTGTGAACAATGGAAGTATAATATCTAGTTGTAAAAAAATCCAAACTGCAGAATGTAAACTGCAAGGGTTTATTTTTCTGTATATCATAATTTATCTCTTATATTGATTACTGATATTTACATTTCTGAAATTGAATTGTTTGAACCGGCCCTGATCCGTATGGTACACTCAATTTGTTGATATTGAAACAAATAAGATGCAAAAACGGATATTTTAGCCCATACACCAAAATTTTACCGAGTACCAAAATAATCTTTATTTTGGCCATATATAATTTTTTTAATTATCAAAAAAAACATATTTTTATTATTCACCGGCTCCAGGTGCATCTTTATATACCAGATTGACTTGTTTTAAAGAATTTTTTACCGCTTTTTCCATTTTTGAAACGCTAAATAGCAAATATCAATTGCGGAAAGGGTATATTAGATTCATAAGCTTAAACTTCTTAAAAAACATAAAAAAAATCTATCATATCATTAATATGTATATATCTATATATAAATGTTAAATACCTTGATTTTCTGTACTTTCTTCTTTTACATCTTCTCCCACTACAAATACAGTACATGTATCCTCTATAGTAGAGATTTCTTCTTTGATGGCAACTTTATCTTCTTCCATAATTTCTGCCATTCAATAAATGTTATATTTACAAGCTAAATAGTCCTCATTTCACATTATAATTGATTTAATTGTTACAAAATAAGATTTCTCATTACCTGAACCAAATTCCCCGTACTCATCTTTAATGATGAGCTCTGTGTGTATAGCAGGATCAAATACAGATTTATTTTGTTCAGTATCCTGTATTCCAGTATTCAACCCACCTTAATATGTAAATATTTATTTTTTAAATACCAGTTTTTCAATTCCCTCCCCCTCTCGCCCAGCCCCCTCGCCTCTTTCTGCCCATAAAAATTACTTTTGTATTTCAAATATATCTATATAATCAGAAAACGAACTCAAGAACCCAGCTTTGCCTAAAAATTAAACTTTCGATATTAAAGTCACGTAGAACTTCTAAACCAAGCCAAGTACATCTCCTTGGTTCTAACGAGATGCCCAATCAAAATTTAAGGGGTTAATGGGTTATGGCTAGATTAACAAACAGACAAACTGACAAAAAACCAAAAATTACTTTTTTTTTGAAGATTTATTATTCCACACAAATGAGCTCAGATGGAAAAGAATTGAGAAGAACATGTAAGTTTCCGGAAACTAATATTTACCACCTCCCTCATCTCTCCCTGGCATGAAACTACCTTACACAGAGTGCAGGCAAACGTGACAATACACCCTGATAGTGCCGGCTATTTTGGACCAAATAGGAGGAAGAAGAGGGGACTCGGCTGCAGGGGCAGCGCGCAAAAAAAAAATGTTGTGCCCCCCTTGGCAACATTGTGCCCCCCCCCCTTTAAAAATCCTTTTTCAACTGTGTAAACTTAAATTTATGTAATTTTCTTAAGGGGGGAGGGGGCACAATGTTGCCAAGGGGTGGGGAACACAAAATACTGTGGTGAAAGCTTTAAGGGATGACAAATATAGATGGAAACGTTTCTAAAAAAATATCTATATTTTCATAGGATTGATACATATTGTATAATAAAATATGGTATCAAATATATATTTACACTGAAGCCAGTATTGATTAAAGCTTTTTTTAATGAAACATTTTTAGTTAAGGGCAAAGTGAGATTTTAAAGTATTTTTTTCTTAACGATATAATTATACTTAAATGGAATAAATACATGCGTAATTTCAAGTGACCCTCCATTTATAGATGTACCTTTGAAACCTTCATTTCTCCATCGTTTCTGAAGCAAGAAATGTGCGAGTCACTTTTGTAGAGAAATCACAAGTAAAAATATTCAGTTTTCAAAATGGGAAACAAGGATTTTTAATGCAATACTTGATCAGACAAAGCTTTGTTGTGAATCAGAATATATTTCAATCTTTTCTTAATCTTTTAATTTGGGTGAGTGCGATGCAATGTAGAATGTAGATTGCCTGAGGAAGATGTAATAACTAATATTAAAAGAACCCCACCCTGAAAGGGGCACGCGTAGGGGGGGCCGGGGGGCTCGACCCCCCCTCTCCTACGCCCTGGGACTTGGTTCATTATTGTCCCAACCTGAGTTTTATTCTGCCTGACCGAAAGATCAGGCGGTTATAGCTGAGGGTGCCCTTCTATATAAAACTTACTAAAATTATGTTTAGTTTTAGTTCAATATGACACCGAAAGTGTATTTTCATGCCCCTAAATGTACTTTCAACCCCGATCTTATTTTGGATCAGAAATTGAATTGTTTGAACCCCTGATCCGTATGGTAAACTAAATTTGTTGATATTGAAACAAATAAGAGGCAAAAACGGATATTTTAGTCCATAGACCAAAAATTGACCGAGTTCCATAAAAACAGTATTTTGGCCATTGTTTAAAATAATTGTAAAAATGTGAAAACAAGAACAAATGGACATTATTCACTGGGTCCAGGTGAATCTTTCTATACCAAGATTGACATGTTTAAAGAATATTTTTTTACCGGATACCTTTTTGTTTTGTTTTTTGAAATATCAATTACTGCAAGGCTTTTTAGATTTAGAAGTTTAAACTTCAAAATAAAAACTTCAAAAATCATAAATATAAATATAAATAGATATATATATATATTTGTAAAATGTTTAACAATACCTTGATTTTCTGTACTTTCTTCTTTTACATCTTCTCCCAATACAAGTTCAGTACATGCATTCTCTACAGTAGAGATTTCTTCGTTCATGGTTACTTTATCTTTTTCCATAATTTCTGCCATTCTCTCTGAAATATGTACAAAACATGTTATACTTTCATGGGTATAAATAATCTTGTAAAATAAAGTGAATAAAAAATGGATCGGTAAACAAATGTTAACACTGATTAAAAGAAGTTAACGTTAAGAAGGGATTGTTGAGGTAAAATGAGAAATCAGGATATCTAAAATTAAAACCAAAAAAGTGCTGAAATAAGGAGAAAGACACATACTAAAGTGGGTCTGATCAGCTCATTTAAAAAAGATCCTATGAACATCTGATATTTTTCATAAAAAAGACGACTTCTAAAAAAATCTTTCACAAGATAAATACGACATATAAACTCTCAGAATAGATTGGTTGATTGAACAAAGCTCGTCTATATACAGAGTGGATTGATTGATTGATTAAACACAACTCCGATATCTCCAGAGTAGATATATAGATTGAACATAGCTCCGGTATATCTTGAGTATACTGATAAACTTAGGATAAACTATCCTGCCTAGATCAGGTTGCTCCAACTGGGTGGATTCTCATTTGAACTACTGCCGTTTGAACTATGGTACATTTGAACTATTTTTCGTTTGAACTAGTGTTCATTTGAACTACTGACGTGACGTCATATCCTGTAGTTTAAATCAACGCATTTCTTGCTCATAATTGAACTATTTTTCTACCCCAATTCAGTTATAAATTTTTTTTTTTTTTAAACTCCCATTAAGTTATAGTTCATGACAATTAAAATAGTTTAAATTAACAAAAAAATAGTTTAAATAAACATAAAAATAGTTCAAATGAACATAAAAATAGTTCAAATGAATTAGTTCAAATGAAAAAAAGAATAGTTCAAATGAATTTAAAAATAGTTCAAATGAAAAATGATTGTTCAAATGAACATAAAAATAGTTCAAATGAACATGAAAATAATTCAAATGAAAAAAAAGTTCAAATGAACATAAAAATAGTTCAAATGAAATAGTTCAAATGAAAAAAAATTGAAATGAATTGAAATATAGTTTTAAATGAAAAAAAATAGTTCAAATGAAAAATAAACAAACAAAAGTTTCAAATAAAATTGTTGCCCCTTTATCTTTCACCTCCCACGGGGTAATGGTACATCGTCTATACGCAACATCCCCCTCTCCTGAACTTCTGACCTACTAACTTTCCGACCAACTGCAATATCGGACCTACGCCAGCTGTTTATTTTAGTATTATTAGAGGGTTAGGTTAGGTTAGGACAATTTCTGGGCCGAGTGCTGCGGCTAGGACAGGCTAGGGGGCCGGGCGCTGCGGCTACAAGTCCATATAGCAGCTGTAATACCACGTGCTAGTAGGTCGGATGTGTAGTATAGCGGATTTGGCGTAGGTCAGAAGTGGAGTATGGCGGATATGTGTAGGTCGATAAATACACCACCTCCCACGGGCCTGCGGGCCCCCTCCCCTAATCACCTTAGCTGATTCACAGCTGATTACAATCCACTAATACGTGCCCATTGGCAACCTGTGGAAATAGTGTCATGTGATATTTGTGTCCGATGTTACAGTTTCAGTGACCAATACAAGATAAAAGAGTTTTGCGAGCGGGGGGCAAGATTTTTTTTGTGTTCATTTGAACCATCTTTTTTTACACATTTTAACAAATTTTTTGTTCACTTGAACTATTTTGATGTCCATTTGAACTATTTTTTATCTATTTGAACTATTTTTATTGTCCATTTAAAATATTTTTTTGTGTTTCGAACTATTTTTTTTGTTCATTTCAACAAATTTTTTTTTCATTTGAACTATTTTTTTGTCCATTCGAACTATTTTTTTGTCCATTTGAACTATTTTTGTTTTCATTTGAACTATTTTCATGTCCATTTCGAACTATTTTTATGTCCATTTTAACTTTTTTTGTCATTTTCATTTGAAATATTTTTTTCTTATTTGAGCTATTTTTTTCATTTTTGAACTATTTCATTTGAACTATTTTTTTGTTTATTTAAACTATTTTTGTGTTCATTTGAACTATTTTTTTGTTCATTTGAACTATTTTTTTGTTCATTGGAATTGTTTTATGTCCATTTGAACTATTTTAATGTTCATTTGAACAATTTTTTTGTTTATTTCATTTAAAATATTAATAGTTATATGAAAATAGTTCAAATGAAATGAAAAATAGTTCAAATGAACAATAGTTCAAACGGGAGTAGTTCAAATGAGATAGCATCAACTCCATTCTTTTCTTGTTTTGCTTCCAAATAGTTGTAGAAGATGAAAAAACCAATGTTTGCCGGGTTGAAGAAATGATTTTACCTGTAGTAAACATGCAATACTGCTATATTTTCTTTCAAGAACGTATTGTCCTTCATTTCTGGAAACCGTGCCAGTACATCAAGAGGTAATTTGGTAGACATTGAATCAGTTAGTCTGAAAATATTTTTTACCTGCAACGCTTTGTCTTTTGTTATTCAAAAATTAAATATTAGAAGCATAGAAGAACTGAGCTGTTTTAATAAAATTTAAAGAAAAAAAAATTCAAGGATTACGTATCTGCAAATTGCGCATTTATATTCTTTAATTATATATATTGAGATAATCTAATGTTAGTAGTATATTCAATGTGCATTGTACACAGGGCACAAGAAAAATTGCAAACTGGGCCAACTTTAAAGTTCCAAAACGCATTGGTCTTTGATTTTACCTCACTAGCACACACAAATACTTTTTGTAGCCCTTGACAAGTACATTTTAGAACATTAATTTTAGAACTTTTCTTAGCTTTTTGTTTTGAAGAAATTCCCGTGAGCTTTCCCTTTTTTTCCGTCGATAGGGGTCGCATATGTATGTGTTTATGGTCGGACAATACTCGGACACTGATAACTCATATGGAAGAACGCGTTTGAACAAAACACTATTTCTCCGTACATTTCACGACCAATATAGGAGACGTCAAGTTGTCGACCAATGTAGTTTATGGAAGGAACGGCCTCTGAATGTACTACCATTTACTTGGGTTGGGTGTCAATCCTCGGGAGCGATCGTTCTTTCACGAAAACGACCAGATTTATCAAGAACGATCCCATCGTTCCGAAAAAAAGAACGAACACATAGAATGCGTATATTAAAAATATTGGATTGATTATTAAAAGAACGAACGCAGAACAAAAGGAAATTGGTTGAAGAGAACGTTAAAATCAGGAACGCCTTCTTATTATCAGCAGCGCAGTCTCAGTCGGGAACGCATTTTAAAACAGGAACTTGTTCTAAATCATCTAGAGTTAATAAAAACCTCTTCCCCAACCTCAATGCAACCTGTTCCCCATTCTAATAATTTGTTTGCGCCATTTAAACAATAATTGTCCCGATCAACCTTATATTATCTAAGAGCAGGTTGAGGGCCCGGACCGACTTCTAGCATAGCTATCTCTGAATTAGAGCATTTCGCAAACAAGCTGTGCAGTAAACTTTGTTGGCCAGGTCCCGGCTATGTACCGTCACTGCAAAAGGAGAGCTATCAACGAACGGAATGAGGATGGAACCATTCTCGACAAGAAGTGAACGGAACGGGGATAGAACCGTTCTCGACTAAGAACATCAAGAACAAAACGGAACGGAACATGGATGGAACGATTGGAAAAAAAGAACCAGGAACAAACGATCTAGCTGAAGGCCATCGTTCTAGAACGGAAAAGTGAGATCAAAAAGTCGGAACATGCCCAGCCCTACCATTTACCAACCTTGTCATTGAATTGATAGCTTCATAATCATATTCTGAGCAGGAGGGGAGACAGGCGCAATTATCATTCAAAGCACCAGGGAACCCTGGATAGAAAAATTAGTCTAGAGGATCTAAATCTTTTTATGACCGCAGAATGGGGGGGGGGGCCGGGGGGGTCATATTATCAAAATTGGGAACAATGATTGGAAATCTCCTAAATGCGTGAGTATTAAGAGAATAAACTTCATTGGTCAAACGAAGAACTCTAAGATTTAAAGAATAAAATCCATGATTTTGATGATAATTTGTATTCGTTTAAAAAATATCTTCTTTGGTGGAATGATTAATCTTATGTTTTTGAAGATTAACCACATGATTTAAATGATGAAAAAGACAGCAATCAAAAAAATCTTTTGATAAGGTTGGATAGCTTGGTTAAAAAACGATTTTAACAATTTACCAAATGACGTTCTTTCCATGCAAAGATGTTTTTAATTTCTCAAAGTTGTTTTTTATCAATTAGACAATTAAACATGACAATGAATTCGTGCTTTTCAAGAAAACATTTTAATGAATTTCTCAACAAACCAAAATAACCTGCTTTGCAAAAAAAGATTTTATAAATTAAAAATAAGAATTTAGTTTTATAAAAAGCTCTCTGTAAAAAAGGAAGTTTGTGATAGAGTTTCCATTTTTGCTGAACTTGAGGATTCGTTTATTTTTCCATGATGATTTAAAAAAAAACAAGTGTGGGTGTCTATTTTACAAGGTAAAATATTGTGCAATTTCTCAATATTTACAAGATTCTGCAATTTTCATTTCGCTTCAAGAGGCAAAAAACCGAAATAGTAATCATTATAAAAGAATATTACGTAATCTTCATTTAAATTAACTGTGTTAAATTTGTTTGGATCCAAGAAGTAATATTTTTTTTTTACAAAATAAGACCATTTTTGAGCATTTAAAAATATTAAAAATTCAAAAAAATACTCTACTCTTTACTTGTCGATCAAAGTTTTTAGTAATCTATGTGTGGCATATTTATATTTACTTATTTCTTATTTTCAACCATTATTGTAACATGTTTTGTTCCATTGTGTACAGAGATAGATTTGACATTTATTTATGAATGATTTTCTCTTAAAGTAACTTGAGTTTGTAATTTCAAGAACAGTGCATTTCCGATTCACACCACTAGCCAAAAAACCTTCTTCTTATTCTAATTTTCAGTCCCGGGTTTGTGCCAACTCGTAAAAAGCAACCTCAATTTAAAAAAAACGGAACTTAAGTCTTAATTTATTTAGTTATTGTATTGGGATTATGTGATACAAATCGCGTTAAAATTAAATATTTTTCAAGAAGTTTCTGATAGTCTATTTTATTTCTTATAATGAATTAATTTGAAATATTCATTGGGGTAAACGGTCGACAACTCAAACTTATCTATTTATTTACATCCGGTATAGTGAATCCTTTCTTTAGCTGAGTTCCATTGACATTTAACGTTCCCTTTATTTTGCAGCTTCCCTGGCACTCCATTAAATAATTATTCAAGCTGTAGAATGAATAAAACCTAAAAAAAATTAAGTTTGTATACATTAAGTATAATTAGTTAGTGAATGAAAAATAAATTAAACTGTTAACAAAGGGTTAAATTTTTTTTCCTGCGATATATATTCCTTCTTTCAGCCACAAACTTTTCCATAATTAAATAAAATCAATGCCAAAAATAAAATAAAACGAGGGATGCAACGGGCTACAAAATCCCAACTGCCAATTCCTGTAATAGACAACTTACTTAAGATATTTCTCTTCTTGAAGATAACAATTCTTAGTTTGAGGATTAGTTTCACGAACTGCGGGATCAGCATGAATTACCTCAAAAAATTTTATTTTTAAAATAAACATCCTGTTAAATATCCTATCAGAGGTCAAAGAATTTCAATTTCAATTTGAATTTGAGCCGCGGCTTAAAGTTGAGACGCGGCTCAAATATACTTGGCTTCACTTGAAGTTTGTGTGTGACATTTTTTTCTTGAATATACCTTTGGAGTCAAACTGTAGAAATTCTCTGTTCCTCCAGCTAACCCAAACCCATAGTTTAACATATCAGGCTGAAATAGGAATTTAAAATAGTAACAAAAATTCATCTTAAATTCAATAATTTACTCTAAAATGACGATAAACCAAAGGTCCTGGTTAAAAGTCCAGTGAGTTTTTATAACCCATTTTCACCCTGTTCACGTAGGCTTTTCGTACTTTGTAATTTATTTTGGCGCTATCTATATTTAAATTTAGCTTGTCTGGGTTGGTGTTTGATTGTTTGTCTGTGTCCAATAAACGTCAAAACGGCTGAACCGATCGGGCCCAAATTTGTATGGGACCTCACTTGACCCCAGGAAAGGTTTATGAATAATGAAAATTTTAAAAATTTGTGTAAAAAAGTTTTTTAATTTTGTAAAATTTCGAAAATGCGCGAAAAAATATGATGAAATCCGAAAACTTTTTTGTTTTTGCTTTTATACTGTACAAAGAGAAGATGCTCACAGGATAAAGCCACAATTAAAAGTTGAAATAGAAGATGGGCGCGAAGCGCCCTAAAAGCCTAGTATATTTTAAATACTAAATTACGAAAAGTCTCTAATGTTATTTTTCACTGATTCTGAATGAGCGATCAAAATATTCCGATACAAACAAGATGAAGGTACACATTCATATGATACATTACAAATTGTTGATTTGCACTGGTGGAAGACAAATTAAATGGAGTTTCGGTTAGAGGAGGGGGGGGGGGGGTACGGTGTAGGGAAGGAGGGGACATTGAATTGGGAAGGTGGATGGCGCTGCGAGCCATGCAGATAATACAATAAGGATAATTGTATGGTTTTGCAGTTATATGGCATGCTTTAACTTGGGGCGGTTGGATTGGGCTGCACATCGATGAGGATGGATGGTGCTGTGGCTCGACGAAGGTTGGATGGTGACTCGGGGAGGATGGATGGTGCTGCGGCTCGGGGAGATTGAATTGCTCTGACCTCAGGGAGGATGCATAATGGCGCTACGGCTCGTAGAGGTTGGATGGCGCTGCGGCTCGTGGAGGAAAGATGGCGCTGCGACTCGGGGAGGTTGGATTGTGATGCAGCGGCTAGGTTTTTTTATGAGGTGAACCGCTGCAACTAGGGTTAGGTTGAATGTATTTACCTGAGTTATTGGACCATGCAGAAGACCCTGTTCAGTTTTTTTTAAACAAGGAAATATTGAAAAATAAAATCATGAGAATTTATCTAAATTTCTAACGAAGTAATCTCTGAAATTCTATTTCCTGTCTGTTGGTTCCGATATCCGATTAGTTGGGTATCTTATCTTAATCTCTGTTTGTCTGTTGGGATGTCCGATCATAACACATAAACCCCATGACCGGTTTGTCACAAACAGCGGGGCGTGAAGTATAGAGTATTTTAAGATTAAAAAGTAAACTGCCTTGATCCCTGTAGACTGAAATGAAGAACAAAAGGCTTCATCTGCATTATATTTTTTTTATCATAATTAGTTATACTAACATTAGATATAAGTGAAACAGAACCCTTAGAAATACACAAAAAGTGAAAATTACAGCTAAACGCTCACAAAATCACAAAATACTTTGAATCACAGAAAACAACTTCCAGAAAATTTGTAAAACCTTTCTTTATAAAAAAGGCTTTTGTGTCACCTTATTTTTTGCAACCAATTTTTTAAATCAATAAAAATGTAGTTCCTGTTTGAATATTTAGTGTGATGCTCAGTCCCATTTCTATCCCAGGCGCAATAGTACGTCTGGAAAATTAAATTTGGGATTCTTAAAGGGAGTGTTTGCGAAAAATGAAAGGGGGTATGCGCTTACGGCGTAAAATAAGCGCATGTGATCGCTTCGAATTATACTTTTATCTGTTGCGTCTATAAGGAGAAAATGGTTAAAAACCACTCATACCGAAGAACGTAGCGTCCATACAAATTCAGAAAGTTGCAATATACGACTCGTATCGTAAAATAATCAATTTAATTACAAATAAATCATTCAGATATTACAACCTAAAGTCATCGATTATTTTTCGACGCATTCGTATATAGTTAATATTTCAGAATATTTTTTTACGTTTTATGATATGATAGAATTACTTTTGAACACATTTATTCCTCTTTCAAGGATTTTTGATAATGAAGACGACAGTTTTATATTTTCTAGGAATGTTCGAAAACCTAGAGCTAGTGAGTATTATCTTAAAAAAAAACTTAATCAAAAATATTATGAAATATTAACTATATATGAATGCGTCGAAAAATAATTGATGACTATTGTTTGTAATATCTGAATGATTTGTTTGAAATTAAATTGGTTATTTTACGATCCGAGTTGTGTGTTGCAACTTTCTCAATTTGTACGGACTCTACGTTATTCGGTACAAGTCATTTTTAACAATTTTCTACTTATAGACGCAATAGATAGAAGTAAGAATAGTAGCGATCAAAAGCGCATATTTTTCGCGAACACTCCCTTTAAATTGTATGTAATTAAAAAAAGAATTAAATATGCTCTGCTTAGAAATATCAAAACTTTTATAATTTCAATAAAAAATAATTTTCCTTTTTGATTTGGTAAAATAATCTTGTTTTTTTTTTCTTATTCTTTTTCTTTTTAATGATTTATTAGTCACCGACTAGATGAACTTTAAAATCAGCATCATGTATTGTTGTCTTATGAATATTTAATTAAACTGTTCTCAACGTTCTCAATTAAGTCTTGTTAAAGAGATATTATTAAATTAGATTTACCAACCAAGCAACCACAATTAACTGTTTAATTTAATTCCAAACAAATCATTCATATAATACAACCAATAATCATCGATAATTTTTCGACGCATTTGTATACAACTGATATTTCATAATATTTTTTTTATTTTTTATGATCTGAGAGTTACTTTTGAAAACATTTATTCCTGTTTCTACGATTTTTGACAATGAAGACGACATTTTTATATTTTTCAGGAATGTTCGAAAATCCAGCGCCAGCGAAATTTTATTTTTTTAAAACAGAATCAAAACTATTATTAAATATTTGCTATATATGAATGCGTCGAAGAATAATAGATGACTATTGTTTGTAATATCTGAATGATTTGTTTGGAATTAAATTGATTATTTTACGATCCGAGTTGAATGTTGAAAATTTCTGAATTTTTATGGACGCCTGCACGTTCTTCAGCATGAGTCGTTTTTAACAATTTTTTCCTGATAGACACAACAGATAGAAGTAAGATTAGTATAGATCAAAAGCGCTTTTTTCATTTTTCGCGAACACTCCCGTTTAATTTTTTAACCTTTTCTAACTAGAAAAGCTAAAAAAAATAAAAGTTTAATTTGCGATGAATCCAATAATCCAAGTAAACCTGGGAAGATCCTCTTCTAGTTTAGGAGGAACACCATCACTAGTTTCAAACTAGGAAGAATTAACATATTTAATGATTCACATTGGTTTGGTACCCTTTAAACCTTTATACCTCATACCTCGGGAAAAAATCCTTATTTTTCTAAAGCATACAGTCACCTTTCTCGGTAAATCCCAATTGTAAATATTCAACTTTAGAAAATACCCTAAAAATATGATGTCATTAATTTTTTATCATACGCGGCTGTAAGGGTACCGTTGTGAATCGAACACACCACCCTATAAATGGAGGGTCACTTCTTGAAATTACGATTAAAATAATTTCCAACAAATTAAGTGAAATGTGTGTTTCAGAGATTAGTTTCGCAATTGAATATGTTTCAAAAGCAATGAATGTTTAATAATTTATGTATATCCGTTTTTTGTGTCATGCCATTTTGTCCATGCCCAAGTAATATGAAGGAAAAACTTGTTGGTTTAATCAATTTTTCATATTTCATTTGATTACCTGAGATATTTTCTGAAACTTCGGTTTAGTACTGTACCCTTTCTCAGGGTCCCATTTATTCCAATCATCTTTTTCGCCATTTATATCGGGTATATTCCTATCATTAATTGTGCTTTTTATATCGAATAGTTTAGAACAAAATTTAGAAGAATCAAGTTTATGTTTTGGATTTCAGACACATTACATTTTTGTTACGATTTTATTCAATACTTCCCAAAATGAATCGGATTACTTGCTCTAGTTTTACAGATTCTTATATTTTTGTAACCTGATGTCGTAATCTGTAGACCTTTGATATTTCAAACTGTGAATTTTTTCTAAATTAATGTTTAAAATCTCACAGGTTGCAAAGATATGATAATCATAAAACTAGATATTAAGGTGAGTAATCAGTTAATTTTTGAGTAAAATGTACCTGTACATGACGGGTTGAGGCATTACATTGAATGCACAGCAAAGTCCATTATCTGTTAAAACAGATGAGAATATCTCTTTACAAGGCCGGCGTATTCCCTAAAAAAAACTTTTATCAATTTTCATAATACAGAAATAAACATTTCATCAACGAAGGATACAAATTAAGGACTAAGCCCACCTGCATAAACTCAACCATTAAACTTTTTTTTTCTAATGGGAGTTGCCACAGGATGCCCTTCCCCCTGGTCCCACCCCTCACGTATTTTACAGGATTAAAGAATGTTTGATAATTATAATTATTTTATTATGTTAAATTTTAGGCTTTAGTAAAGTCACGTGTTTAAACATGAACTCTATACAAATTAAAAGCGTTTAACAAAAAGATGCAGAGACTAGTTTCCAAGACCCTAGCGCTCGTTAGGGTTTATACAGGGTTAACCACAAAGGATGAGAATTCAGAGACGACTGTAGTGATTTTATACAGTAAGTATCTTTATATTCATGATTCCCCTGAAAATCATTTTTTTTCTTTGCAAAATCATTAAATAAGTCATTAAAATACTATATTTAGGGCAAAAGACTTAATTTGAACTTGGAATCGTCATATTTAAAGAGTTTTGGGTCGTTTTTGCAGTGGCATCTTTTATGGGGAACCCTGTATTACTGAAATGCAAGACATTATATTTGCTTTATTCATAAAATATTATTCCTCGTATTTTTTTACTTATAGATGACGTGGGTCAGACTCTAATAAAAACGCATAAATAACTTCCAGTATATATATTTCTTATAACTTATTACTAGAGGGTTCAGAACATGAGTCTATCTCGATATCACACGTGTAGACTGTCCGTCAGTACAATGCCCCGTATCCATTCTATCTCATTCCGTTGAATCTTGTGGAACTTGTTTAAGGCGGTCAGGCATCGTCTTCCACATATTCTCTTTTAATTTTTGGTTTTAATTCTACAAAGTCGCTGCTCACTAACCTATTTTAGTTTGAATCACTGATAATACAGTTTAAAAATAAGATAAAGCTGTATTCCAATTTGTTTACAGATAAACATTAAAAGTATAAAATTGTTACATTTTTTAAACAACCTGCAAAAATTCATTTTACAACAGTTTTAACTTTCGTTATCGTGATTTCCTTTATATTTTGATTAGATATTGTTTACCTGAAACGAACATGCTAAAAGCATATCCTCACATGAGTGTGAGATTTCAAGCAGGTGTATTTCAAGCATACTATGGTTTAAACTTAAACCTAACGTAGAACCATCCTGAACATAATTTTTATTCGTCTAGGAGAAAGCAACTGAATGCTCAAACTTTAATCTTATATTTTTGCAACCTAGAATTTAAAACCTTGATATTTGACACGTTGATTATTTAATCTACCAGAGTCCATAACTTAAAATATCAAATTTAGGTTGCATAGAAATAGATAATTATAAAAAACTTTTCTTAAGAAATAAATAATGCCACAAACTCTGATTTTCTAATCCGATCATCTTTTCAATCCAATGTCGTAGACCTCAGATATGGCAAGCTATGCATTCTGTTAGACAAAAAATCTAAATATGAAATATTTTTGACATTTAGGTTACAAAGATATAGGGATTAGAAAATCAAAGCTTTTGGCAAAGATTCAATTCCTCTAGCTTGGTTCGGTTCATTTTACTGGGCGCTTACAAAAAATAGACATTTTAGCTGCGTAAATTTTTGAAAAGACATTTTTGCATTTTTATGCCACTAAATATTAGCTCTATGCAAGGAGACACTGTAAAAAATGTCTCAGATCTGTTTAATTTAGTTGTTTTTAGGTTAGCTGAGGCCTTCTAAGGTTCCATTATTTTTAGTTAAGGTTAATTTGGTTCTTCTTACTTGAAGGGATAAAGATTCATTTAACAGGCACACATCCTCAATTACCCGAGCCTCAATCAATTTAATAAGTAAAACCTACATTTTACAGGGTTACCCATAAAGGATGAGACTGTAAAGAGGACATGAAGCTTTTAAAATATAATGATCCCTGGTTCAAATCAATTCTTCTGCCATGAATGTGTTCTTTAAATGGCTTATTTAATGCCAAAGAAAGAAAAAAGTTCATAGTCGCAGGTACTTATGATTATGAGGAAACAGACAGTATGAATTCCATACGTACGGTCGTCTCTAAATCCTTTATGGGTAACCCTGTATCTTTTATTTTTGAATATTTGGATGTATATGTTTAAATAAAACAAAATAATTTGGAGGTTTTGACATGCTTTGCAGTTTTTGATTTGACCTCGTATTTAGAATTTAAAATCTTGTAATCTGCTCTTGAAAATATTATCAGAAAACTGGATTACAAGAATTTACTAAATTGAAACATTTTGAAACATTTTCATACGTGACTTAAATAATCATCAACGAAAGTATGAATAATTGCGCTTTTAACCCGAAAAAAATTTATAGACACAAATCCTTGGTGATCTTTGAAAAAAGTAATACTGTTTTTTAAAACATTTTGTGTAAATGTGTGAAAGTATAACATTACTTATGGGTAAGTCAGCAATTAATGATAATTTTTTTTTTTAGGTATGGGGTCATTTAATAGAAAGACATGTCACAGAAAGTACAGTTTTTAGAAAGCAAATTTTGTAGATTTGACACTATATTACCTATCTAAATGAAAATTTGCTCTGTCTATGAAAAACCTGTCTTTAAAATGTGATATTTGTGAAATTTTCTGTTTATTAAATGTCCTGTCGATGAAATGGTACCTGTCTATGATGAAATGGTACCTGTCTATGATGAAATGGTACCTGTCTATGATGAAATGGTACCTGTCTATGATGAAATGGTACCTGTCTATGATGAAATGGTACCTGTCTATGATGAAATGGTACCTGTCTATGATGAAATGGTACCTGTCTATGATGAAATGGTACCTGTCTATGATTTTTATAACAATGGAATGTCCATATAGTAATCATGTGTTTATCTTTTGTTATATACTTTTGTGATGTAAAAATGACATGGAAATATTTATCTAGGCTCCTTTTGACGCAAGATTGGATCGTTTGGGTAAAGTTTGAGCCCTCTAGTAGTTTCCTCTGCTGCTGATCTTCGAACCTAACATTTTATGCATTTATATTTTTCCAGGTTTTTTTTAGAAAAAGTAAATGATGGATCATTTTGCTTTTTTATTTGATATAATTATAACAAATTAGTTGGTCCCATTATACAATCAATATATTGGCAAGTTAACTATAAAATAACAAATGTATGTCTGAAAAACAGCTATTAGACGTAGAGATGGCCGGGCATGGACAATTTTTGAGAACAGACGAAATTTTGCAAGAAAAAGCAAAGTATGGACGAATGGCTTGGATCGTTCACAGAAATGAAGAAACGATCGGAAAAAACGAACGAAAAACTGTTTAAACTAACTTGAAAACCCAATTGTTTTTTATTGAACGAACGATTTTTTTTCGAACAAACATATGAAAATCGATTGTTTTTTTACTAAAGGATTGATTTTATTGAACAAACGAATTTACTGAACGAACGATTATACTAAACAAAGGATTTTAACAAACCTTGCTTAGATTACAAAGGGTAAGAGTAGGAAAAGGTATTACCTTGTTAATATTACAAAGGGTAAGTGAAAGAAAAGGTATTAACTTGTTAATATTACAAAGGGTAAGCAAAAGAAACGGTATTACCTTGTTAATATTACAAAGGGTAAGAGAAGGAAAAGGTATTACCTTGTTAATATTACAAAGGGTAAGAGAAGGAAAAGGTATTAACTTGTTAATATTACAAAGGGTAAGAGAAGGAAAAGGTATTAACTTGTTAATATTACAAAGGGTAAGAGAAGGAAAAGGTATTAACTTGTTAATATTACAAAGGGTAAGAGAAGGAAAAGGAATTACCTTGTTAATATTACAAAGTGTAAGAGAAGGAAAAGGTATTAACTTGTTAATATTACAAAGGGTAAGAGAAGGAAAAGGTATTATCTTGTTAATATTTCAAAGGGTAAGAGAAGGAAAAGGAATTACCTTGTTAATATTACAAAGGGTAAGAGAAGGAAAAGGAATTACCTTGTTAATATTACAAAGGGTAAGAGAAGGAAAAAGTTTTTACCTTGTTAATATTACAAAGGGTAAGAGAAGGAAAAAGTTTTTACCTTGTTAATATTACAAAGGGTAAGAGAAGGAAAAGGTATTACCTTGTTAATATTACAAAGGGTAAGAGAAGGAAACGGTATTACCTTGTTAATATTACAAAGGGTAAGAGAAGGAAAAGGTATTACCTTGTTAATATTACAAAGGGTAAGAGAAGGAAACGGTATATCCCAGATCGGTGTTGATGAGCTAGCAAAGGCTACAATGATGGGAGATGTGACAGACTTCTCAACCACCTGAAGAACAAAGTCTTAATCTGCGCAACAAACACATTTGTTCACAACATTGATCTTGAATAAATAAAGGTGAACACTGTTGATATCTCTAAACATTGGTTTGTCATCAAACATTATAAAGCTTATTATGGATTTCAAAATTTTCATTAACTCTCATTTTCTACCTTTCCGCTTGTCAGACAATGGTTACCCTGTTGTGTCTGTAAATGTTATCAAATCACTCTTTCAAGGAAGAATTAAAAAGAAAAGAAATATAGACAATTGTACATACATACACGGTATTTTTCTCAAATGTAATGAAGAAAAATAACAATCCGCGGTTCAAAATTTTCATAGTAACTGAAAGTTTCAAATTAAAGGGACTATAAGCGTAATTTCAAGTGACCCTCCATGCAAATGTTCTTTAAAACTGTTGTGTGTTCGTCCAGCACAGAGATATGTTTACATAAACTCGACGAACGCACAAACGTTTTAATGGTGCCGTTGTCAATCTGACATTGCCCTCTGTGCATAGAGGGTCACTTAAAATTACGTTTTCTGTCCATTTAAATTTTAAATCTGAGTATTGTACAAGAAATTTGGTGATCCATCATTCCCAGTCTAATGGTCTAATATTTGTACTATGTGGACCAATAACAGATTGGTTTAATGTGGTCAGATTAAAACCACCACGTGAGACTTGAGAGAATATTGCTTATTATTATCTGTGTCTGTTTGTATCCAATAAACGTCAAAACGGCTGAACTTATCGGACCCAGATATTTTGGAAGACCTCACGATGATCAAATTTTCAAAAATTTGCCTCCATCAAAATTCGATTTTCAATAAATTTTGAACATTTTGAAAATCCATGAAATTTGTGTATGAAATCAGCGAACTTTTTTGTTTATGTTTTACAATGTGTACAAAGAGAAAATGTTCACAATTGAAATAGAAGATGAGCGCGAAGCGCCCTAAAATCCTAGTTTTATCTTTCCATTCATAACTGCTCACCTATTTAAATTAAAATTGTATCCGTGTAAAGTGTCAAAATAATTACCAAATATATCAAATAAACAGCGCAGAGTAAACTGGCCGTAAACCCGACTGCCCAGAATATCCGTGATACAAGATGACTAAAAATTAGTGATTTTATAATACTTAACAGCTTAGAAAAAGTTAAACGATTAAAGGGTCTGTAAGAGTAATTTCAGGTGACCCTCCATGCAAAGATTTACAACCGTACCCTTGAAACCTTTGATTGTTCATCAAGTATAGTTAAGATCTCTCTATTTAAACATATCGGAACCCACTTGATTTCCTCTAAAACGCGACCAGTGTACTGTGTACAAAGTAACCTCAACGCAGCTGATCTGGTACTTACGCATATTTCATAATATTTTTTTTATTTTTTATGATTCGAAAGTTACTTTTGAAAACATTTTTTCCTGTTTCGAGGATTTTGATAATGAAAACGACAGTTTCATATTTTCTAGGAATTTTCGAAAATCCAGCGCCAGCCGTAAAAACATGTTGTAAGCTAAATATTATTTTTTTAAACAAAAACAAAATATTATGAAATATCAACTATGATTATAGGTTGTAATATCTTAATGATTTGTTTGGAATTAAATTGATTTTTTATGATTCGAGTCGAGTGTTGCAACTTTCTGAATTTGTATGGACGCTACGTTCTTCGGTATGAGTCGTTTTTAACAAATTTCTCCTTATAGACGCAACAGATAGAAGTAAGATTAGTAGTAATCACCATCGATAATTATTCGCCTTAAGCATAGTAGTTCAAGCATAGTGTGCAGTTTGCATACTTGGACATACTACATACTACTTATCCCCCACATTTGGAATCTGGTGCTTACAATTTAAATACTTAATTGCCTAACTTTATAGTTACTAACTTGCTGCATATGTTTTAGCCATTGTACTATCTTGTTAACGATCTTCTATGTGTACAGACTTACAATTTGTCAATATTTCCTTACATATTTATTGTACTTCTTTGTATCCGTACATATATACTTTGTTTACATACTAACCCTCGGTCAGGATTTATGTATTTAAGCCCATGAATACTAGTATCCTCCAGATATTCCTTCACTAAACAGAGAATTAGAGCTGAAAATGTTTAAATGCAGAGGAATTAGGTAGCATTAGTTATATGTTTAAAAATGTTCAGGACATAATTTTAGAATTTGATTTATAATTAAAAGATTAGATGGCGTCATTTATTCAATGTTTTCTTGTTTACACTGTTTTAAATTTTCTTTTATTTTCTTATCTCTCAAGTCTCAATCGTTGGATTTACAGATTCACTGATTCTTCGATCTTTATTTGGTAAAATCAAATCTGGAGTTAATCTCAT
>NW_019396624.1:132129-144629 GCF_000591075.1 Eurytemora carolleeae | reverse complement strand
TTAACAAATCGAACTTAAAAAAAAATTTCATATTTTTTTCCACGGGCAACGCCGGGCCCTTCACATAGTATTTAATATTTATATATACAAGATATAAAAGAACTTGGTTGAAATGAAACTCAGACATCATAATATGAATTTAAAGGGCCATATGATTTGTAATTTCAGGTGACATTTTATTTAAAAGGGGTATGCCCAATGTACAGCGGTAATCTATCTTTAAACATTTGAGCACAAATTATGAACAAATACTTGTATTTCTTTCACAAACTCTGATTTGTAATCTCTGTATTTTTGCAACTCGATATTGTATACTTTAGATATTTCAAACTATGAATTCTGTTAGATCAAATAATCTAAGTTTGAAATATCAAATGTTTATACCATCAAGTCGCAAAGATATAGGGATTAGAAAATTTGAGTTTGTGGCACAGACTCAATTCCATCATAATATTTCTGGCGAATTTTTTTCTAGTAAAAGTGACTAGACGAAGACGTGATTTAAGTCGATTCACTTGAAAATATGTCTACAGTCCACATAAGATGACATATATTTGAATAACTAAGCACAATTTACTTCAGAGTTAGAAAGATCGACATTTCTTCTAATTTAGGAATTAAATGAAAGCGTGTAATAGACTTTTGAGTGCCGATCTAAATTGAAGCATATTTAGATTGAAAGCATTTACAACAGTAACCATTAACTTTCTTAATTTTTTCCCTCAAATCAGCGACCACTTATAAAAAAAAAATTATCAATTATCAATTATCAATTTTCAGATTGAAAAAATAAGAAAACATCAAAAAAATTTTTGAGGAATACTGTTGAAAATCGGACATGCAACTCGTCAAATGAGGGTCACTTGAAATTACGTCGCCAGTAATGACACTCTGTACTATGGAATTAAAGTTTACTTAAATTATAAGGAACAGTCCCTTTAGTAGATAATTTTTAACACTTACTGTCCCGTCTGCCCCTGGTCCAGTTGAAAGTCCTACAACTTCAAGAGCAGCTCCAACCGCTGCTTCAGATTTATCCAAAGCCCCAACAAGACTAAAAAATATTCTGTGAATTAAAAACCGTTGATCGACTTTAAAAATACTTGTTTGACATGGACTTACTAACTAATTTAAGATAATAAGTTGATTTCTGTCATTACTGGTCATTAGTCAAAATTTTCTTCGTTAAACCTCCCCAACCGGACCCCTTATCCACATCAGACAAGACAAGGCCTTAACGATATTTACTGTTATCCTGACTATTCCGATACCCCTTTTTAGAAATTGCTAATGCAATTTTAAAAAAAATACAATTTGACTAACTTCTCTAAAACAACAAGTTCTTGTTTAGCCTCTCCTGGGGTTGGGCACACTGCACATCTATCAACTGCTGCAATACTGTCTCTTTCTGCTCCTCGGCACTTTGCAAAAACTGAAATATTCTTTCTTGCGCTTGATAATTCTGTTTACGATTCTAAAAACTCCATGGTTATGAAACCCCAAAATGACTAGTTATAATATATTTACAAATGTTGTGTTTTGGTAGAATAATTACCAGTTGAATTTCTGCTCTTGTTTTTTAATACTTGATAAATAACTTTTACTTTGTATGAATAATTTTTTATATAAAAAATAATAAAAAGTCTACCTTTATTGCATTTATTTCTCTGCGAAGGTATATTTTGTGCTACGCTTCCACTATTTGTTAAAAATGAACAATTCTTTACTTGTTGCGCCAAGGCAACCAGAGTTTTATCAGCTGTTCCAGAACAAAGCTGTAAAACAATATATTTAAAACAAATGAGGTTTGTGCAGCTTACATGAAAGTCCACAATATAAATTCACTTATCCAAGTTTAGGGGAAAAAATACTAACCCCATTATCTTGAGTTTTTTGTGCACAATTTTTGGGAACATCTATTATGATCTTTAAATATATTAGACAAAATTTAAACATTTTGTTCTATTGAAAACGGCTAATGACAGTTGGTCCTATCAAACACTGAGAAATATATTTTACAATAAAAAATCATACACAAAATGTACTCAACCGTCATTAAATGTTTGCACATATAAAGAAACCGATTATTTTCCCAAACTTTAAAATTCAAATCCTTATAGCAAATCAACCTGATGGTGTACATCTTTGATAATTATACCTTGGCATATTATATATCCAGATTCCATAGTTTAATATATCAAAGGTCTACGAGACGAATACGATATCAGGTGGCAAAAATTACAGTTTGAGGCAAGTGTTTAATCCTTTTAGTACTATTTATCAATAAAAAACCTAAATTAAAAATACTAAAAATAGTGTAGGCCAAGCTATCGAAAAAATACTCTTCCTACTTGTCACTTCAAAGAAAAACGAAGAAATTCTATCCTTGAAAATTACCTCTGTAACAGTCTTTCCGTTTCCGAAAAGGGTCAAGTACATCGTCCTAAATGTTTAAGTTTTACATATTTTTTTTCTTTCATATTTTTAGTTTTCCCAACCTGAATTTATCCGTTGCATTCCTGCACTCGGATATTTGCAGCTCCTCGGCAGTGTTTAAAGAATGGTTGCAGGAGGATTCAATTTCGACTTCACACTCAGAGAGTACAGTGGCTGTCTCTGTAATCAATACAAAGGTCAAAACTTTTGTATTTTAAATCTATTCATAATGCGATAAGTAGGTTACCCTTCTCTGATGGTTTAATTTAGGTCTTTCTTTGAATCATTTCTTAATCATCTCTGAGTGGATTTCCCGTTTGTTCCAGATTTTAAATTAAATCATTCAATTTAAAAGTTTACTCTTTACGTTAAGCCACATCGGCTGACCACTAAACCAAAAGTTTAAGTCTCAGAATATTTTCTATTTCGTAATTGTTAACGTTATTATCTTCTCCTCATACCCACTGTAGAATCATTTCTGACAGATTTCCCCGAGCATGTAAGATTAGTAAAGTCCCCTCCCAATGTGTTGACAAGAATAATGAATGGTTCCTTGAAGCTGGTTTTCTTATTATTTTTACTGCCTATTGAAAGGCTGGCGGCTAGAGCTCTAGACGAAATCTGGAAAAAGTTTCTTGCTTGATTCCCAAATAACACACCCAACTCAGCCAAATCCTGACAGAAGTAGAAAGGATTTAAAATGTATTGAAGATGTGTTTGACATTTTTTGATATTATTCAAATCTTACCTTGATGCAGCTATCCGAAATTGCTTGTCTAGTGCTGAATGATTTTTGTATTTTTTTTTTCTTAATTTTTTCAGTGTCACCACCAGGGCTCTTTTTTTGGTTTTTCTCTCTTTCTTGATTTTTCTCAAATTTGATAATTTTAGTTTTCTTCTGGGATTTCTTTTTCTTCAAATTAAGTTTATTCCTTTTTTGTCTTATTTTTTGCTTTTTATTACTAGACCCACTTTTTGTCTCAACATTATTTTTTTTTTTATGTTTTTCCACATTCTCAGAATTTGTATCATTTTGTTCTACTTTCTTAATACCTCTTGCTGTTCTTTCTAATGTTGGATTAGCATTAAAATCCACAGCTACATTATTGCCATCTATGAAGCAAGGATTTGTATAATATTTTAATTATTTTTAATTTTTATTTATATTAACTTATAAGAGGTAAATGTATGCCTACCTATCATGGCACTTGTAGAAAAAGTACCTAAAGTAAAAAAGTATGAAATATTATTAATCTTTAGAAAATTTATCTAAAAAGTATTTTTACACAAAATAAAATGTGCTGCCTACCGCTCACAAATGAAGCATGAATGCTAAGGAAAACGCCAACTAAGGCTATGTTTAAAACTCTCATTTTATCTTTTTAATAAAAATATTTTATTTTGGTTATATTTTAGTACATTTTATTAAATTATTGATTCATTATTTTAAAAAATTTAAATAGCATAAAATTTTAGTTTTTTTAAAAGTTTACTTCAGTTTTGTTATTTTTTTCAAAGTTTACTAACTGAAGTTTCAATGGTATTCAAAAGTTTGATAACTAGATTATATTTTTCATTTTTAGTTTAACTTAAAGGGAGTATTCGCGGAAAATTAAAGAGGGTAGGCTTATTGCGAAAAATAACCGCTTTTGATCGCTACTAATTTCACATCTATCTCTCGCGTATATCAGGAGAAAATTGTTAAAAACGACTCACACCGAAGAACGTAGCGTCCATACAAATTCAGAAACCTGCAACATTCAACTCGGATCGTAAAAATATCAATTTGATTCAAAACAAATCATCCAGATATTACAACCAATAATTATCGATAATTTTTCGACGCATTCGTGTATAGTTGATATTTCATAATATTTTTTATTTTTTATGATCTGATTTTTTGAAAACATTTATTCCGTTTCGAGGCTTTTTGATAATGAAGGCGATATTTTCATATCTCATGTATTTTTTCATGTTTGAAGCTTAAATTTTTACAATCAAGTTTAAGTTTAATATGTAAAAGTTTTATATTTTATTTAAAATTTATAAAATCAAAGTTTCAATTATTTGTTTAAGTTCAATTGATCAAATTTGAATCAGAAAGTTGAAGGTCACATTGGTTTGTTTAAGTTTAATAGAAAAAAATCTTTATGTTTTGTTTAAGGTAAGGTTTTAATACTTTGTTAATAGATTATAGTTTCAGTGGAATAAATTAAAGATTTATTATTTGACTGGATGATGTTTAAGTATGTTTGCATGGTCGACTATGAGAAGAATCTGACACTGAACACAAATTACAAATCTCATAACTTGAATCAATTCATGAAACACTTGAAGTTTTCAAACATTTTACAAATAATTATATAATATTTTAGAATTTTCGTATAATTATCTGAAAATAATGATATATTAGATACATTCGTTTTTCAATGAAATCACAGCTTTAAAATAGGTAAAATAAAAGATAAAATTATTTTGTGTGACCTTTTAAACAAAAATGCACATTTTTAAAGTTTAAAGGTTAATATCGAATCGAATTCAATATCAGTCTATAACCCCCTTACATTTTTCGAGAACACTCCCTTTAAAGAGACTTTAAGTGTAGTTTCAAGTGACCCTGGAAGGAAGAAAATGTCCTATTTATATAGGGTTAAAGGGTGGTGTTGTGAATCGGATAAACCTCCAAACCAAAGTATTGTTCACCTATTTAAAACAATACAATTAACCAGTTAAATTCCAAGCTCCATAATCAAATATTAAGACAAATCGGGGTTTCTAGATCAACCAGACAAACAGAGATTACAACAATTTACAATATTACAACAATATCTAAAATTTTACTTATTATTTGCCTATGCTTTTCCCAAAAAATACTAATATCTTTTTAACCTGGGTATGTAATAATTATAATATATAAAGTTCTAATCTCTGTTTGTCTTTCTGTTTCTTTGTTTGTCCGATCATAGCTCAGGAACCCCTGGACCGATTTGCCTCAAATTTTGATTCGGGAAATCCATGGAATGTGCAAGGAATGTGTACGGGAGTAACTTTCAATAACCTTGGTATAGCTGGGTTCCCAAGCTAGTGTGTGTCGTGTGATATAGAGTAAAAAATCTAGAGAACGAAAAGTTACATTACAATAAATTTTTTTGTTTAACTTTAGTAATTTTTATTAGCTTTACTATAGACTGGTAGGCCTTCCAGTTTCTCCCATTGTTGTCAAAACTGCATAGTATCTTATTTGTTTCTATAATTTTTCGTTGTTAAGGAATTCAGAATTTGCCACAAACTCAAATTTTCTAATTCCCATATCTTAGCAACCTGACGGTGTGAACCTTTGATATTTTAAACTTCGATTATTTGATCCAACAGAATTCATAGTTTGAACATATCTAAGGACTACGACACTGGGCTGTAGAGATATAAGGATTATAAATGCAAAGTTTGTGGCAAAGACTCAACTCCTTTCTGGCTTTTTTTTTGCAGACAATCTTAGTTTAACATGTATCCTGTCAATTACACCCTCGCAAAATTTCCATCACTTCTACTTTTTATTAATATCTGTTTTCATGTTCCCCACCCCCCTCCATCTTCATATTCTTCATATTCTACGCGCAGGCGCAGATTTATATCACAATGCCCAGCTATTTTTACAACTTCCTATCATTACCTCATCTTATCCATTTAACCGGTTTCACCGTTCTTCTTGTGATAGTACGTTACTGAGAAACTAAATTCTAAAGACCAACAGAGGTTTTTTAAATTCTTCTCTTTTTATTTTTTTGTTCTCTTTTTGTGAAACTAAGTTTTTTTTTGTTTAATTTTTTTTATTTTTTTTTATGATCTTTTGTTTTCTCTTTATTATTGTTTTTTTTTATAAAAAGAAATCCGATATAGACACTCAAGCACACAACACAAGGAGTTGAGTAAACCATTCCTTTATGATCCTTAAAAGGGAGTGTCCGCTAGGTGTCTCTGCCACGTGGAATCATGCAAAAAAAACGAAAGCTGAGACATCTGGCGGCCAGCAAATCGTCGTTTAGATTGCACCATATATGAAACAAATAAAATTTTATGAATTATTAACTATATACGAATGCGTCGAAAAATAATCTATGATTATAGGTTGTAATATCTGAATGATTTGTTTGGAATTAATTTGATTTGTTTACAATCCTAGTTGAATGAAGCAACTTTCTGAATTTGTATGGACGCTACGTTCTTCAGTATGAGTCGTTTATGACAATTTTCTCCCCCTAGACGCAACAGATAGAAGTAAGATTATTAGCAATCACCATCGAATATTTTTTAACCTAAACATATACCCCCTTTCATTTTTCGCGAACAATCCCTTTGAACACAAATTTTTTCAGTTTCAATTTGAAAGGCTTTTAATCTTCCTTTCTCCTTTTCTTTTTCCTTTCTTATTTTAACCTGTGCTTGTCTTTACCTACTACTTCACTAATTTCTTTCCTTCATTCGTAACTCTCTTTAATCTATTTACTTCCAATTAATCTATTCTTACTTCCTATTTTTATTATTACTGGTAAGCAATAAACAAAGCCTGATTTAATATCCAATTTAATCCCAATCGCCCGTATAGAAAAACTACTTTATTTCTCGATATGATCTCCCTTTCTAGTTGGTGTGATCGCTTCTCTGTTCAGGAATCTGATCTTTAAACTTTTTAATCAATAGGGAATTTGATCTAAGAGTAATCTGATCTAATGAAAATTGAATCTAAAAAACGTGGAAATTGACCTAAAATTTTTATCCTGGAGAATAATCTCCCTGTGTCAGGGTAGGGGCTTTCCAGAGAAAAGAGAGTCACAGAGATCGATTATCAGCTAAAATATGCGATATTTTCCACAGCATGTTCTATTATGTACAAGTAAACACGACTAATCAGCAAACATCTGTTTTCAGGGATATTTAAGGATCCTTTGGATACGAAACACAAAAAAAGACTGAATTCATAAATGTTATGTTTCATGTTTAAGATTG
Source organism: Eurytemora carolleeae (assembly GCF_000591075.1). Taxonomy (NCBI): domain Eukaryota; kingdom Metazoa; phylum Arthropoda; class Copepoda; order Calanoida; family Temoridae; genus Eurytemora; species Eurytemora carolleeae. The sequence goes on along the minus strand of NW_019396624.1, from coordinate 137,189 downwards.
GAGTGTTTCTTTAAAAGTTGTAAAACTTAACCCGTGAATGGATATTATGTTCAACAAGGGGCCGTGAGATGGCACTCTAAAACCCTATCGTAAAAACATAGTCAACTTATAGGTCTCGTAGCCCACCCTGTGAAAGGAGATAAGCAGTCAGTGTAGTCTGTGGGGCTTTCAAACCGACAGATCACACTTGCCTCATTTTCCATTTGTGAGATTCCTGCGAGAACAGATCTTGTGTTAAATTATTTTATGTATTTGCACACCACTTCATTTCTAGCTCGTTTTCCTCCCAAAATGTGATTTTCTGGTTCGTCGTTCATAACGGTTAATCGTAACAAAATTCAGACTTATGTCTGTGATTGAATAAAAATTGTGGTAGTAGTAGCACGCACATGATCATAATAAACGCCACTAGATCCTACAATCGATATTCAAGAAAGAAGTTAAAAATTTAACCAATCAACATGTCATGTTAAGATGTACTCTTTAACTTTAAAAAAAACCGGTTTGGATTTCTGGTGTTGATGGTGTCATACCGATTGAACTAAACATCGCTTGAAGTTTTGGATTAATGTTTATTAAGACTAACGTTCAAAATGACAATAGTCCTTCAATATGTTTTTTAATAATTTCATACTAACACGATTAAACTTATATTTGTTTAAGTACTCTAAAAGCTGGTGTTACGCGAGCCACGCTGCGTGTATAAAGTCTGCTTGTCACCCCTGTGTATTTCTGAGTTCTCCCTGAAGTTCTGTACGGAATGTATTGTGAAAGAACTAGTTTAGGAACTGTTTACAGACCGACTACGCAGGCGCAAGATTTCTCGCGGAGTAGTGAATTATTTATATCAGTATATGTTTATTCGTCTTACAAGTTTTAGCCGTGTCCAGAATTCTGGGATCACTGTGGTAACTAATTTTATATATATTTATGCTTATCGTTTTGATTATAGTATGATTGATATTTATATATGTGTTGTTGGTTCCTAGCCACAGTTTTTTAATGCCTGAGTGAATTATTTGTTGTATTTGTATGATTTATCACTCAAAGCTTTTTCTGTGGGTTTATTAAACTTCTTTAGATTGAAGGCTCAGAGAAATAAACGTTCAGAACCTTACTATCATCCTTTTATTATGAAGAGCGTTGAGAGAAGGGAGTCTTACGATCCGGTCCTGAGAAATACCACACGGTATATATATTAGGTCTTTAGGGAAATCACTAAGTAGCGAAACATTCAATCACAACCTTGTAGGATACTGGTTAACTAATTGAGATTGCAAATATATTTCTTGTCACCGCGATATTGCCTGAATTGGAAAATATACGGACTGACGTAGGAATAAGATTACAAGGAAGCTGAGATTTTTATTTTACTAGATCTATTTTTTGTAAATTGAGACGGAACCTTTTAATTCAATTTTAAACTGGATTTGTTTCTTGTTGTCAGTATATTGGCCAAATTGGAAAATATGGTGACGAATCGAGTGAACAAATTCTAAATAATGAAAGTGAATGTTAATGGAATGTTCCTGAGTGGATGATTGGATGAAGTTTACCTGAGATTTATGATCCATCGACTGTACCTTCTTGATCAATATCTTGAAGTGACAATCACTGGACGATACCAAAAAAGTTTTCTTTAATTTATTGAGCTATTTCCTCACTGTTAGTGTATTTGCCAGATTGGAAAGATACATTGAGTGAGTGAGGAGAATAACTCTACTTGAGATCAATTAATAAATCCTGAATGTTATTGATCATGGATGACAATTGATTGAGTCTAATTTATTGAGCTATCGCTCATCCTTGATATATTTAAGATATTGCAACAAACTGACTGAAATAGGATTAAAGGATCTGAGGATCTGAGGATCTGAGCAAAGATGAAAAACTGAACGCACAGCAAGCCAAAGGTTGCAAGCTCTAACGTAAAATATATGAGAATTTTTCCGATTAAAACTTTAAAAGTATACCAAAAAACAAGTGTTTTGAATTTCCCAAAAAGGCTACAAAAAAGTATAAGTAGGTGAGGGAGATAAAATCAAAGACATCGGTGTTGCGACACTTCTAAGTTGATCCAGTCTGAAAGTTGATGCAACTTTTCATAGCAATCTAGATCTAGGTTAACAAATACAAAGGCGAAGACTAAACGAGCAAAAAACTAACAAAGCAATAATAAAAAAATTTGAGTCAAAAAGTTCAAATAGAGAAGAGATAATTACTGAAACTAAGAAAATAGATGGGCCGGCAGAAAAGCTGATATTTTCGTAAAACTATAGATACTTTAAATTTGTAACGGTGATATTACTAATTCCAATGTCTATTCCTTTATACGGATGAGGCAGCAAGGGTATTCCTTGTTTGTGTATTTCTTAAAATTATCTACTCCTGCAACGGGTGCGGGGTGAGGTAGCAAGGGTACTCCTAGTGTATATGTTTCTTGAATATATCTATGCCTGTATACGGATGAGGTAGGAAGGGTATTCCCTCCATAAAATCAGATAAAAGAAGGATTAACTCCTACCCTGATAAACCTGATAAACTCCAGAACTAGGAAATTCAAATAAAAAATGTAAAAATTAGCGTTGAGGTATTTTGCTAGAATTTTTATTGCTATCCTTACAGAGAGATTAAGTGGGTGATTGAGATAGGAGATATTTATGGGTAAGAACAGGTACAGGTACAGGTACAGGTACAGGTACAGGTACAGGTACAGGTAATTATTTAGAATCGATTACCTTCATTAAATCTTAAACATTTTTGGGGAGGCTTTATGATTTTAATTCTTTTCCAGAAGAAATACTTTTAATTGTTTTAAACCTCAAATTTTTTCGTCGTCTTTAATATTTGATTTTGAAAAAATTAAAGATACTCCAAGCTAATCGATCGGCAAGCTTAATTTTTTCATTTCCTTATCTTTGTATCCTAATATTGTAAAACGTTGATATTTCAAAATTTTAATATTATTAATCAGAATTCAAATGTTTGGAATATCAAAGGTCTACGGCGACAGGTTGCAAAGATATATGAATTACAAAGTTAGATCATGAGAAGAGTAATCTGTTCTTATACAGATTTACTAATGTTGGATTGTCAAAAGATACTTTTTATGAATTTTTGTTATATGCATTTACTTTATGGCTCTACTCTGGAAGAAAATAAATGGCCTTTCAATCGAATGCAACAAATGTATTTAATAGAACATTACTTTTCAAATTTATATTCATTTGCTCTTTTAGTTTAATTTGTCTGAGGACAATTAAATACACATCATAGATAAATTAGATTAATTTAACCATGGTCAGTCAAAGTCGAAAAATTCTGCTTTTCCAAAGAAAAATGTTCATTAAATTAAAACGTTTCGGATTTATTTGCTATTGCTTTTTGTATTTTAATTTTGAATAAATTCTACAGTTATAACCAGGAAGACCCGAGATTAATAGACAGGGCCTACAGGCTATGTTAGGTAGTTAAACTGAGTATGCAGTGTTGTGGACAAATTCTTTTGGATTCATTCAAGACATATAATGTGAATATTTGTAAAATTATATTGAGAAATGAATGCCGCAAACTATTTCATAGTTCAAAGACGATTGTAAAAGTCGTCTGATTAATTATCAATTAATTTCGGGTCTGTCTGGTCGTGACTGTGTGTGTGCGTGTAGGAAAAATTCTGAGCACACCCTAATTAAGTATTGAGTAGAAAAGGACGATATTTCTATAGACTGCAAAGTCTAATCCTAGAATGCAATTAGTGTGTAGTTAGTGTCAATGAATTAAATTCAGTTTAAAAACCTGAAATTATTCTTTAGAAAGATCGTAAATATTTAGGAATCAATCCGACTAATTCTAGGGTCACCAAAACAATTAGCATTTTTATCTTGTAATTATACATTTTCTTTCGCCCCGCATTTTCAGCTTCCCCTGCCTTCCCTTCCCCTTCTTTCCATCCTGTCCCTATCTTCCACTCCCTTCCTATTCCTTCCCTTCCCCTCCCTTCCTATTCCTTCCCTTCCCCCTATTTAAATATTCTTGAATTAAATATATATTTGTAAGATTGACAAATTGTAGAATTCTTGTGGATTTGTTTGCGGGATATCCTCAACTATTCTGGGATATCCTTCTCATTAGTCAATCAAAGCTTTAGTAAAACGTTTATATTGGGAACTTTATAATATACAATATATTTTACATATATTTGAATTTTCTGACAGTTTTCTGCTTTGTATCCAATGTACGCTGAAACGACTTAATGACGACCTGTGAAACTCTCTAAATCTGATAACCTGAAGGCTAAATTTAATCTTCTTCCTTAAACAAAATGGCTTTCAAGAGTAAAATAAATTATTTGGTAACAAAAATCTTATTTTTAGTTGCGCGAATTATAAATTTAAAATGATGACTTTAAACTTTCCGTTCTGTTAACTCTAAATTCTCATTTAATTGGGAATTTTGAGAAAACATAAAATCATATTTCTGGTCCTACATTGGTCTTAATTTGAAGTTGATTGTATTCATTTACAATTTACATTATGATGATATTTTAAAGCATTTCCTGTCGAATCCTCTTTGAATTCAAGATTATAATCTTTAGCATTTAGAAAACTGGAACATTTCACTTCAAAGGTATGCGCCCTCCTACATCCTCCCTAATACTAGCCGATACTAGCCGATACTAGCCGATACTAGCCGATACTAGCAATACTAGCCGCTCAATCTCCAATTTTTAACCCGATGTCTTAAATCTTTACTTTAAAAGGTCGCAAAGATGTAGGGATTAGAAAATTAAAGTTTGTTGCTAGAAATTATTTCCTTGGAGTTTTAATTCTAATTAAATCATTTAATTTTAAATCCCAAAGTCTTTGCAACCTGAGGTTATCTTTGATATTTCAAACTTGGACTTTTTGGTCAAGCATCTCTCATTCTTAAAAATTTTAAAATTTTGCAACATCAGGATACAAAGATATAAGTATCTGAAAATTAGTTTCTTAGCAGATTTAAAGAAATCAGGGTAGGCTAGCTATGTGTCTTCTCAAATCCAAAAACATATATTGCAATGT
>NW_019396624.1:64694-132029 GCF_000591075.1 Eurytemora carolleeae | reverse complement strand
ATAATAATAATAATATTAGTAACTTCAATAACAATAATAATAATTACAATAACAAGCAGAAGAAGAAGAAGAAGAATTATAGTAATAAGAATAATAATAGTAATAGCAAGATCGCTAATAATAATAATAATAATAACAATAATAATAACCTGGTAGTAGTCCATGGAGTAAAAAACATTTTAGTTGGATCAAACCATGACAACCAATCAGAATCAGGGTCAGAGGAGACCTGCAAGTGAGAACCAATCAGAACTAAGATCCGGATATTTACATTTACGGAATCTCCCAAGAACTGAGCCAGAAGGGAATTGAGTATTTGCAACAAAGTGTGATTTATATCTTTGTAACAATATAAGTTTGAAATATCGAAGGTCTATACCATCAGGTTTTAAAGATATAGGAATTAGAAAATTATCGCTTGTTGCAGATCAATTCCTTTAAGAGAGTTTCGTTGAACAAAACTGTCCAGAGCTGAAAACTTTAGAATGGGATATCCTTAATCCCGTTCTGTTAATTAATCTAGAGATTAATAACAAGAGGAGAGCAAGCATAATTTAATCTGGAGATTAAGAAAAAGAGTGGATCAAGCATTTATCCCGATATCCACTATTCAAAAGTTCCCAGCTCAGTTTCCTTTTTGGGGTTTATTTATTCATTTAAATGATCTGATTATAAAGAAAACTAGCCATATATAATAATGTTTTCTAACCAAAATAATGATATCTACAAATTGTATATTTTACTAAACTTTGGTTCCGATTTCTGTGATTTTATAATTTCAAATAAATTGTGGTTACGTGCCACAAACTCTAATTTCTACTATTTCTTTAATCTTTGCAGCCTGATGGCGGAGAGCTTTAATGGTTTAACCATAAGAACTCTGCAAGATAAACTAGGATTACATCATCAGGATTAAAAGATTTAGGCATTTGACGATCAGAGGTTGTGGCAAGTACTCAGTTCTAAAACTATTTTGAAAATTTCAGTTTTTTATGAAATGCACATATAGTATTAACCCCGTTTGTTTTATGAATAACAACTACATAAAGATCCAATACAATTAGAAAACATATATTTAGCTAGCTGTCCAACCCCAATAAAATATTTTGAAAATATTTTTAATACAAATTATTATTTTTACCCCTAGTTTAACTTCCACATGATGCCCTGGACCTGGGACGGATCTAAACATTCGTTGGTTTTCTGTAATACAGGGAACCTGTCTACTCAGGACTTCCTCAACTCGTCCTACAGGATGCAGGCTTACATTCACCTATATACAAACGTCTGCTAGTTCAAGAAAAAAAGTATGAAAACAGTTTGTTCAATTCTGGACTCAGGAACATCTTTGAGTTTTCAGATTGAGATTAATTGTGTTTATTTCCTAACCTGTTCAGCAGTACAGCTTGTCATGCTCAACCGTACAGTATTTGTTTGGCTTGAATTAACCCTCAATAGGAACACCTGAATTTTACCAAATTTAAATTTCAGTTTAAATTTATCCTCTCTTTCTATTCTAGTTTTCTAACAATAGGTTTATCACGCAGTTTCAAACTTGTTGAATACTTTTAACAATTTACTCAATTCCGGAGCTGGACATTTTTTGCTTATCTGTCTTCATCTTTTTATTTACAATATTTCATTCTTTCATTAAAAAAACTCGCTAAAAGCTCTTTCTTTTATATTCCGTTTTTATCCTCTTTTTATTATAGGAACTTTTAATCCCATTTTGCTTTTTACTGTATTTTTTTACTTGCCTGTGAAGCTGTTTCTCCTGAAACCAAGCCACTGAGAGTTCCTGTTGCATTGATTAAAGTCAGATTAAGATGAAGATGAGAATTTTGGTCCTGGTAGAGATATCCTGAAAAATCTCCAAGATGAGAGGCGGAGCTCTGCACTACCACGCCTACTCTAGACCTGTGCTGAAGGGAGAGGGAGAGAAGGGGAGAATCTTTATGCTCCATCTCGATATGTCGTCTCCAGACCCTGACGGATTGAATAAACGGGAAGAGTTGTTGGACAGGTCGTCCTCCAACCTCATCCTGGTTTATCTTTCCAGATTTAAAGATGGCGGAGTATTCACCAGTCGCGCAGTTTTCCACTTGAGGAGAGAACTTCAACATCAGCTGATCCAGCTCTTCGGCCACTCCTTCCCCACTTAAACCTGTTTTAAACCATCCAAGTTTGTCCACGTCCCATCCGTCTAGGGGGTTAACCTCCTCGCCTGCCAGTAGGGTGTGGTGGTGGGTAGAGCTCTCTGGGACCACATACCAGCCTGGAGGGACCAAGGAGGTGGGCCCAGGACTACTCACTTGAAGGCTCACGTCCCAATCTATTGTTGTCCCTATTGCATAGTTTATGATTTTGCCCTTTTAATGTACAGTGTACACCAACACCATGTATAAAAGTAAGTATTAAGAATTTATCAAAAACGTTTTCGGATGCATTTTTTATACGTATCGTATCATGATAACAAACAAGAAATTCCAGACTCTTTAAACTTTAAATCTTTAAAAGTTAAAACTCTTATCTGACTAATTACAGTGCTCGCAATCTAAGAATATCCATAAACATTCCTGAGTTCAGATCAACATTGTAATTCCGTGTATCAAGGACAGTTCCGTTCTCATCGATATATTTCGTCTCAAACTGTGCGATAACACTAGGAATTCGCAAGTTGACAGCTCGGTATTTCTTGTCAGAAATAGGTTTGACCTTGACAGCGCAGCAGACAGCTGATGACAGCTTCAGAAAACTGAAGAAACAGCCTACATAATTTTACACACCACTGTTTTGTGGTATTTTTTCATATTTGATTTAATAATTGCAAGAATTGAGCCAAAATTATGCTAGACCCCCCCCCGGGCCATGCATTGCAGTTGATTCCTAAAAGAAATCATACATTCTTTTTGTTTATTGAAAAATATCCGAAAAATGTTCAAATTAAAATCATCCGAAAAAAAAACTGCATTTCGTTGTCTCAGACAAATATATACACCCTGTTAAAACAACATGGGTCAGTTTCAGTGTCAAATGTGGAGGATCACATACACCTGAAGTTGCAGGGATTAAAGGATTACAGGATTAAAGGTCTAAGGGAAATACTAAGATGCATGTATAGGATTACCAATTAAACCAAAAATTCTCTGGGATTATGGAGAAGGGTTAAATTTAAATAAATACTAATTATATAAGTTCAAAGGAAATGTAAATGTAATTTCAAATGACCCTTCATTTGCAGGGTGGAATGTTGTATTCACAACGGTACCCTTAAATGCTTTGTAAAACACGAAAATTATTTTACGTTCAACTGATGTTATACAGTGGTACTTCATTAAATTTTCACCAGTCTATTATATAATTTTCGAGTAAAGTTTATTTTGAAAGGTTTGAATTTTAGGTCCTTAAACTCCCGTTGATCTTGAAAAATACATGGAAACTTGAAGGAAAATATGAAAAATACGTGGAAACTGGAGGGAAAATATGAAAAATACATGGAAACTGGAAGGAAAATATGAAAAATACGTGGAAACTGGAGGGAAAACAGGAAAAATACACGGAAACTGGAAGGAAAATATGAAAAAAATAAGTGGAAACTGGAGGGAAAATATGAAAAATACATGGAAACTGGAAGGAAAATATGAAAAATACATGGAAACTGGAGGGAAANATAATAATAATAATAATAATAATAATAATAATAATAATAATAATAATAATAATAATAATAATAATAATAATAATAATAATAATAATAATAATAATAATAATAATAATAATAATAATAATAATAATAATAATAATAATAATAATAATAATAATAATAATAATAATAATAATAATAATAATAATAATAATAATAATAATAATAATAATAATAATAATAATAATAATAATAATAATAATAATAATAATAATAATAATAATAATAATAATAATAATAATAATAATAATAATAATAATAATAATAATAATAATAATAATAATAATAATAATAATAATAATATTAATGATAAAGTATACCTCCTGGACAATCACAAATACACTCTGCATGTCCTGCTGGAAGCTGGAACTGATATGAATCTGTGATACTGTAAACACTCTTCAAGGAGCTGAATCTAACCTCAACTACTCCGTGGAGAGAGGAACCCTCGGAGCTGAACCTGAACAAGAACAATCTAGAATATTTTAGCTTTATCTTTTACTAAAGATTAGGGCGATTTCTTATAAAATGAGCGGTAAACCCCCTCTCTTGCTGAAAAAGGACAATCTCGTGATTATCTATCAGTTCATGTTATCCCTCTTAGCCAGGAATATTATTATCACAGAAGTCACTTTTGTAGAGAAACAACTGTAACCATTGATATATAAATTATACTAATCAGACAAAGCTTTTAATTTAGTACTGTTGTGAATCGGACAATGTCATTTTTAAATAAAAGGTAACTTGAAATTTCGCTTCAAGTGGTACTTTGACTTAGTTGTGTTCTTTAATCCAATAATTAGAAAAATAAAAAAGTGGAACCATCCTTTTCTTGTAGAGTGGTGAGTGAAGACGACTTTTTGCAATAATGTTTCTATCCCTGACAAGTATTCTTCAAATTGCAAGTTTACATTTAAACAAAGAAAAGCTGATTATTGATAACTTATATTTGTTAATCTGTTAATGTGTCCCTGCTGTTTAAAGCTTGGTAGAAATCAAAATTGAAATAGAAATCTGTCTTCATTGTATCGATATATACGATGACGGCTTGAAAAAGGACAATCTCGTGATTATCTATCAGTTCATGTTATCCCTCTTAGCCAGGAATATTATTATCACAGAAGTCACTTTTGTAGAGAAACAACAATAATTAGTTTTCAAAACTATAACCATTAATATATAAATTATATCTAATTCAGACAAAGCTTTTAATTTGGTACTGTTGTGAATCGGACATTGTCATTTTTGAATAAAAAGTCACTTGAAATTTCGCTTTAATCCAATAATTAGAAAAATAAACAAAGGGGAACCATCCTTTTGTTGTAGAGTGGTGAGTGAAGACGACTTTTTGCAATAATGTTTCTTTTTTTCAAATTGCAAGTTTACATTTAAACAAAGAAAAGCTGATTATTGATAACTTATATTTGTTAATTTGTTAATGTGTCCCTGCTGTTTAAAGCTCGGTAGAAATCAAAATTGAAATAGAAATCTATCTTCATCGTATTGATATAAACGACGACGGCTGTAGAATTAAATTAACAGTCTTTACATTTTCAATTTTCTTATACTTATACTCTAAATACCTGTAGCACAATGTTTCTCCAAGTCCTATTTGCCAGGTTAGAACTGTCATATCTGTTAGAGTTCCCCCCTCCTCCTCAACCACTATCCGTCCTTCAACACTACCACTAGGAGAACTACAGTGAACCTTCCTACCTGGAGAACTGTGTTCTTCATCCTCTAAACTCAACCCGTCCTAAACTTAAGATTATTTAAAATCAGAGATATGCAAAATATATAGTTTTTTTTACTATTTTAAAATTTTTAGATTTTCTTTTTTTTATTGATTTTTGTTTTGATTCTTATGGTTATTTCAGTAGATATTCTCACATCTAAATAATACCCCCCCGGTCCAATTCAAGGATTATATCCTGTGAAGGTTACATTATATTACTCCAGGTGGAATGTTGAGTACTGAGATAAGTCGAACAAAGTTTACATTCCATCTCAATCATTATATTAATTGTAGGTTGTTCATTGTTCACACTCCCCCATCCTTCTCCTCCCTCTCCTCCCACTCCTCCCACTCCTCTTCTTCCCATCCCTCCACCCCCCCATATCATTCGTTTCCTTCCCTATCATCCGCCTTCCTAATCTATATTTAATTATCTCTCTTTTTTTGGTAAAATCAAAATAACATTTCTTTAAAATCTTTTTTTTTAATGCGCCGACCATTGTACCAAATACAAACCTGGTTGTTTAGCTCTCTACCTCTTCTATACCCGTCTCCTCCTCCATCAAATCTTCTGTACAACACCACAAAACTTAGATTATAATATAAGATAAAAATAAAATACAAAAAAGCTTTATAAAGTGTCTTTTTGTAACTCTAAGAACGGTTTAAACTTTCAAATAAGGGTTCACAGCTAGAACAAATCTTAATCCAAACAAACTGTATACGTAATAGTTATCTTTCATGCATGTCTTAAAAACCACGAATTTAAAATAAAATCTTTATTTTTAGTTTTCTGGTTCCTTGTTTGTAATCTTAATAAATCCACGTGTCCAGAATAGAGAAGAAGAGAGATTATTTGACAAAAATTCATTTTTTCAAAACTAGATTTTTTATCCGTTCTTTATCTTCTAGTTAAACACTTCATCCGACTTTAATTCTAAAAATGTTTAGGTGTGAGAACATCTTCTATCTTCTGTGTTGAGATTGTATTTACCATCCGGTCTGTAGTGTTTATAAACCTAGAACCCAGTTTCAGATCAATACAGTTTCAGATAGCTAGGCTTTTCAATACTTTCCAATCTGAAACCATTAATAAAAATAAAATTTTCCGTTTACTTCTTAAAAGGGAGTGTTCGCGAAAAATGAAAAGGGGTATATGCTCAATGCGATAAAAAAGCGCTTTTGATCGCTACTAATCTTACTTCTATCTGTTGCGTCTATAAGGAGAAAATTGTTAAAAACGTCTCACACCGAAGAACGTAGTGTCCATACAAATTCAGAAAGATGCAACATTCAACTCGGATCGTTAACAAATCAATTTAATTCTAAACAAATCATTCAGATATTACAAACAATAGTCATCGATTATTTTTCGACGCATTCTTAAATAGTTGATATTTCATAATTTTTCTGACTAAAAAACTTCACTTCTTAATGTAAGTGACTCGTAGATTTTTGCAACAGAACAACAACAAAGAAAATTGTTCGAATTTACCAAGTTTCAAGATAGAATAATGTCAACGTCTTCTTTATTATTATTCGAATATTGATAGAACATGTTGTATATGATTGTGAATCCAACATGTCATTCTATAGATGTAGAGTCACTTGAAATTACGCCTGCAGACTGTAATGTCTTATGTCAAAAATTCTAAAATAACTTTAAGTCCTTAATTCTGAACCATATTTGCACCCTGTGATTGCAGGAATACGCTAATTACATTCGTAAAAACACTTTAATGTTTTTATCAAACAAAAAAGGGATAAATATGTACAAAGTATATGTCAGACAAATTATGCATTAATTGAATAGGTTAATTTAATTGTTTTTTGTTTTTTTATATTTGCGTAATACATGAAGGTTGTTCACCCCTGTTGCCTAGCAATCATTATGTAAACATCCCGGATTCATTTAATATCTTGCGAAACAAGATAAATGTTGACCGTTGCGTTTCAAAAACAAAATCAAGAAAGAAAAAGTATAAGAATAAACAATGTAAATATATTTAAAAAGTACTTTACAAATAACTGATTACGCACAATGTTCTATTCTCTATACCTTTGCAATCTCATGGTGTGTAAACCTTTAATATTTTAAACTTCGACTATTTCCCTTACTATATTTTTCGTCATAACCTTCTTCTTTTCATTGATTCTTTCTTTATTCTTTTTCTTTCGTTTTTATCCTTTCTCTTGTTATTCTTCTATCAATATTTTCCTTCTAAATCTCAATCATCCTAGTCTTATCTCTTTCTCCTTCTTTCTTCCCCCCCCCCTTCCTCAGATATTCGATTCAATCTTTTTTCTTGTTTCTCCTTTTCTTTGTTATTCTGTCCCAAATATTTTTTGCTTTTTCCTCCTAACCCAATTGACATTCTTTTCCTTATTCTCTCCTATCCACTTTCCCCTTGTTATTATTCATCTTCTCTCTTTCTTCCTCTTCCTCTCCCCCTTGTCATTCTTCATCTTCTCGCTTTCTCCTTCTTTTCCTTGTCTTTCTATATCTTCTCTCTTTTTCCTCTTCCCCTTGTCAATCTTAATCTTCTCTCTTTCTCCTTCTTTTCCTTGTCATTATTTATCTTCTCTCTTTCTTCCTATTCCCCTTGTCGTTCTTTATCTTCCCCTTGTCATTCTTCATCTTCTTCTTGTCATTCTTTGTCTTCTTTCTTTCTCGGTCTTCCACTTGTCATTTTTGTTTTCTCTCTTTCTCTCTTTTCCGCTTGTCATTCATATTAATCTCTCTTTTTTTTCTTCCATCTGTCATTCTTAATCTTCTCTCATTCTTCCTCTTCCCCTTGTCATTCTTATTCGTCTTTTTTTTCTCTTCCCTTTTTTCGTTCTTAATCTTCTCTCTTTCTTCCTCTTCCCCTTGTCATTCTTAATCTTCTCTTCTTCGCCCTCTTCCCCTTGTCATTCTTCATCTTCTCTCTTTCCCCCTCTTCCCCTTGTCTTTCTTCCTCTTCTCTCATCTCTCCTTATTCACTTTCCCCTTGTTATTCTTCATCTTCTCTCTTTCCTCCTCTTCCACTTGTCATTCTTCTTCTTCTTACATACTTCCTCTTCCCCTTGTCATTCTTAATCTTCTCTCTTTCTTCCTCTTCCCCTTGTCATTCTTAATCTTCTCTCTTTCTTCCTCTTCCCCTTGTCATCCTTAATCATCTCACTTTCTCCTCATTCCCTTGTCATTCTTGAATATAAAGATCTGAAGCTTAAAGCCCCAGCAACCACAAGTTTAGGAAAAGACACAATCAATTCTGAACAGTCGTCTCCGAAGTCTCATTTATTGTGGGTAACCCAGTATGATAAATGTAAAATCTAGCCATGGTTCTTTCGCAATAAGTATATAAAAATTTTCTTCGAGATATTTATCTAAAGTAAGCTTGGACTGTCAGAGCAAACATTATAATTATAATGAAATCCGACATTTCTTTAGTTTCCAAATTTTCTCTACTGTGTTAAAGAAGAAGTTCGTATATGATAATGTTTAGATGTGATAGGGCGGGAATATATTTCCGTACTAAACCTTATATACTCTTCTTTACATATACTACAGGGTGGACTTTCTTTATAGGTGACACACTCAGATAGATAGATAGATAGATAGATAGATAGATAGATAGATAGATACATAGATAGATAGATAGAAAGATAGATAGATAGAACCTTTAGATTGATAAGATTCAATTGTTAATGAAGCATAACCTAAACTATAGTGAATTCGAGTAAGTGTGAACTAATATGAAAAATTACAATTTCCAAGACAAAAATGTAAAAAAAATATTTTGTGTGTTTTCTTTTCAATATTTATTCTATTATCTTTGATAATCGGCAATTTTTTCTTTATTTTTATTTTTAAAAAACCCTAAATTTAATGTTTACCTCAACCCTAAACGCAAGTATTTTGAACTGGGGTGATTAAGCTTGTTTTAGATAGAATAAGCAAAAAACTAATTCAGATATCTATAGCTGGTTGAGGTTTTGAGCCCCACCTAGAGAACGGAACACGTGCCCCCTTTGTACAAGGGTTTCTGCATAATTTTTAGCTGCAGAAGTAATCATTTTTGCTCAGGTTTGAAGGGTATCATTCTGGGCATGCTGGCAACTTTTTAGATTTAGAGTCAATTGTAGTTACGTCTATCAACCCTTTAACATATTATTAAGATATTTATTTCCCCTTGACCCTCCCTGTATTTATTGTGACTATTTATTTATTTAATGTGTTGTATGAACATCTATCAGCAGTGCAGTATTTAACAAGTGTAAAAACTATAGTTCGCAATTTACAGGGATACATATATTTCATTTTTTAAATAGAGGGAAAAGGAAAGTTTTGTTTTGATGAATGGGTGTAGACGTCGTGGGAAGGGGTAGGGTAAGGGTACGTCTCTTTGTTGAATGGGGGGGGGGTGTAGAGAAAGAATAATATGAAAGAGGGAGGGGTTGATGGTTGTCAATTGAAGCAAAAATAATTACATCAATTTAAATGTTAGAAAACAGTTTTACATGCATAGTGCTACTGTACTTCCTTATAATTTTACATATGTACAAAATGGGGAGTATGTAGTAAATTAAATTGAAGGAAGAACGGATTAAAAAGAAAACCATGGAGAAAATTTTAAATAAGAACTGTTATAAAGAATTGGAATGATATTTTAAAGATGTACAGAGAATAGAAAAAGTACAAAAAAATTATAACGTTATTTTTTACTTAAATCAATCCAATCTTGACACAAGGGAAAGGTATTTTTAACTTTTAAAATATTTTATTTTAATTAAGGGTTGTGGGCATAGTTCATGCATGCATAAAAACCGATATATCAGTAAACCTGTTTTCAGTTCGTTTTCAAAGTCTTTCTATTTTTTGTTTTATTGAAGGCTGATTAAAAGATGTATACCCCCACATTTTGTAATGCGCCGTTGTCTTATCATTGAAAAATTGACATCTGGGTGTACTCTATAAACCATAATGAATACTTGTTTTACGGGGTCTGATCTTGCTTATACATACTATTTTTTCCCTTAATCTTACCTATTGATTACCATTTGAGATGGACAGTATAAGAATAATTCTTATCAGACGCATTTGCGTTGATTTGCTAATGACTTTAGGAAAATGGAACTCTCAGACCTAATTGAGTAGTGTCCTTCTGTCCTTTCTTCTGTCAGACATATACTAAAAAGTAACAAAAAAAAGATTTTAATAGTATTCATTCGTTTTGTTATCTTACGTTTATCCTTTCCTTTCATGTTTTTGAGTTCTCTGGCTCCGTAAAAAAGTCTCTCGAATTCTCCTACTAGTCCTATTCCTATCATTAAAAGCATACTAAAAATTGATATTGTTAGCAATATGAATGTATCATTTACTCTCAGACAAATTAGAATCAATGTATCATTGATTCTAATTTGTCTGTGAGTAAATGACATTCCTTTTTAAAGAGGGGATTCAATGATAAACCCGAGGGCTTGGGGATTTTTTTGTAGATTTTTTTTGTAGATTTTCAAAGTATCTTTAAATGAAAATATCCCGGCGGGATTAAATGAAAATTGTTGCATACCAAAAAGCCAGCTTTTTATAAAGGAATGTCATTTTGTGTGGTTTGGATGCCTTAAATTCAAATAATGGACTTTTTCTTACTTTCTTGTCCTGTCCTACTGCACATTAACTTGGATCAGCCTGTGCTAATGTCATGTCCATCAGTACCCATCTCGTCTAGCACTTGACAAAGGTGCAGCACTCAGGCTAGAACACATACCCTCCATTCCACTTGCAAATAATAACTTGGAATTACCTAAAGGGAGTGTTCGCGAAAAATGAAAGGGGGTATAGGGTTAATGCGATAAAAAAGCGCTTTTGATCGCTACTAATCTTACTTCTATCTGTTACGTCTATAAGAAGAAACTTGTTAAAGACGTCTCATACCGAATAACTTAGCGCCCATACAAATTGAGAAAATTGTAACATACGACTTAGACCGTAAAAAATCTATTTAATTTCAAACAAATCATTCAGATATTACAACCTATAGTCATCGATTATCTTTCGCCACATTTGTCTATAGTTTATATTTTACGCAACAGATAGAAGTAAGATTAGTAGCGATCAAAAGCGCTTTTTTATCGCATTAAGCCTATACCCCCTTTCATTTTTCGCGAACACTCCCTTTAAAAGGAAAGACAAGACATCAGAAACTGTTCTGAATCAGTTTCACTAAGCAATTCAATAACTGGCATATGATTGATACTGTTTATAAATATAACAAAATAATTTGCAATAAGGAAGATACAAAGATTTTAAGATATGGTTTACCATTTTTACTATTTGCTTCATATAATTATGCTCAATTTCAATGTATTATGCAGAGAATAAAGCTAGAGAAAGCAGTAAAAAAATTGATAAATTAAATGAAAATCTGCAAGAATGTTAAGAGTAAAGTATGGAATAATTAAGTTCGTAAAATAAATGAACTGTTAAAGAAATTGAGTCTTTGATCGTCACAAACTTAAATTAAAAGATTTATGTCTTAAAGCGTGTAAATCTTTGATATTTAAAAAAATATTTGATCTAACAGAACTCATATTGTTTGAAACATCTAAGCGCTGAGAAAATCAGAGTTTGTGGCCAAGACTCAATGCCTTTGGTTTTTGGACTTAAATACGAATACAGAGCGCAGATGGTTTTATAAAATGATATCTAAGTAGTTTAATCTAATAATAGAATAGATTATATAATATATGGATGCTATATATTCTCACGGTACAATATCTATGGTTTATACTGGCCCCGCCCTATTCCGCGTGCAACCTGCTTTTGTTCCAACTAATTATATAGCTTTATTTATATCATGTTTCTTTATATAAATATCATGTCTCACTCTAGATATTTACCTTTTTATCTATCTATCTATCTATCTATTTATCTATTTATCTATCTATCTATCTATCTATATATCTATCTATCTATCTGAAAACATTTGAGCAATCATTCAACAAACATTGGTGGGGAGACAAAATTATAATTGAAGCAGACAAAAATGTAGGATATGTTTGCATTAATAAATCTGATTTATTTGAACAATTACTCCAAAACTAATAAACAGCAACATTTTGGGTGAACGAGTATATCGGAAGAATGGTATACAAAAATTATACTTAATTTTATTCAAGAAGCCAAGGCAGGTCTACCTAATGAACTTACAAACATAATTAAAGAAACAGAATTTTTTTGGGAAGAGAAAGTGTCCGAAATAGGGGTTTAAAGGTTTCTATCCATCTTTCTATCTATCTGTCTATCTGTCTATCTGTCTATTTATCTATCTATCTTTATTTCTTTTTTCTTTCTTTCCTCTTATTTGTTTCTTTTATATTTTCAAGATGAAAGTGGTGCACCATTCCTTAATATTTCCGTTAGACAATTGTTGAAAAAAAATAATTATCTTAATAATTAAATGGATAATTATCTAACAATCCTGGCTAAACAATCTGTATTCATCTTGATTTTTTTTTGACAGAGCCTTAAACTTTTACAGTAACGAACAGGAACAAGAAAATAACAATGACAAGAAAACCAAAAAATCAAGATAAAGAACACAAAACAAGATCAAGAAGAAAAAACAAGATTAAGAAGAAAAAAACAAGATTAAGAAGAAGAGACAATATGTAGGAGAGACAATATTAAGAAGAAGAGACAATATTACAAAGGAGAGACAAGATAAAGCAGAAGACACAAGATCAAGAAGAAGAAACAATATTAATAAGAAGAAACAAGATTAATAAGAAGAGACAAGATTAAGAAGAAGAGACAATATTAAAAGAAGAAAAAAGCATAGGAAGAAGAGACAAGATTAAAAAGAAGAAACAATATTAAGAAGAGACAATATTACAAAGAAGAGACAAGATAAAGCAGAAGACACAAGATCAAAAAGAAGAAACAAGATTTTTTTTTTGAGATCTAAATATTTATTGTCTTATTATTTAAATTGTACAACATAGTTTACACGAATAATAACGACAAATTCGTTTACATTTTTGAGAGATTTGTATAAGGATTAAATACATACATTTCGTAAATTAAAAATTTCCAATCAAGGATACTTGGATCCTGCAAAACATTTATTTTCTGCTGAGTGGTGAAGCTATGGGATCCGCCAGATCCTCTGAGGTTCGCCGCTCATTCATCTTCCAGGTTTCAGTTTAACTAGGTAAAGAGAGAACCATGAAGAAAGGAAAAAATCAAGGCTGTCGGGATTATAATTAAGCATGTTGATAAAGTTCTAATTCTGGAATTTCGAGTATCATTGGAAATCATTTAAAATTGAATTTAAACATTGAACTATTTAGGTAAGATCTTCGATTTTAGACTAATTTAATATCTTGGAAGTTTTATATCCGAGGTATCTAATTATAGAATAAAAGATAAGAAAGTCATTAAACTTAGACAACTGACATTGTATACTTTAAGTTGTAATTTTAATAGAATTTTATTTAAATAGCTTGTACATTAGTTCCGGTTCAATAGGGTTTCGACCTTTAGAATCCAAAATGATCCGTGTGCACGCCCCTGCTCTCTGTATAAAAAAGATTAAAAATTCATTGATAATGAAGGAAATCTGCCAGTCGTCTCGGGAACTTATGGAAATATATTTTTTACCGTTATTTTCCGCTGAGAGGTGCAGCTATGGGATCCGCCAGATCCTCTGTGGTTGGCCGCTCATTCATCTTCCAGGTTTCAGTTTAACTAGGTAAAGAAAAAACCATGAAGAAAGGAAGAAAGAAATCTTCTAATTCCCTTTAATATCAAGGCCCTCGGGATTTAAAATTAAACCTGTTGATAAAATTCTAATTCTAGAATTTCGAATATCATTGGAATTCAAGACTTAAGTTAAAACATTTAACTATTTAAGTAAGATCTTCAATTTTAGACTATTTTAATATCTTGGAAGTTTTATATTCGAACTATCAAATTAAAGAATAAAAGACTTAAGTTAAAACATTTAACTATTTAAGTAAGTAAGATCTTCAATTTTAGACTAATTTAATATCTTGGAAGTTTTATATTCGAACTATCAAATTAAAGAATAAAAGATAAAAAAGTCTTTAACTTAGACAACTGACATTGTATACTTTAAGTTGTATTTTTATTAGAATTATATTAAATACATGTACATTAGTTTTGGTTCAATAGGGTTTAGACCTTTACAATCCAAAATGATCCGTGTGCACGCCCCTGCTCTCTGTATAAAAAAGATTAAAAATTCATTGATGATGAAATGAATTCTGCCAGTCTTCTCGGGGACTTATGGGAGTATATTTTTTACCGTTATTTTCCGCTGCGAGGTGCAGCTATGGGATCCGCCGGATCCTCTGAGGTTCGCTGCTCATTCATCTTCCAGGTTTCAGTTTAACTAGGTAAAGAGAGAACCATGAAGAAAGGAAAAAAGAAATCTTCCATTTCCCTTTGAAATCAAGGCCGTCGGGGTTATAATTAAACATGTTAATAGAGTTCTTATTTTGGAATTTCGAATATCATTGGAATTCAAGACTTAAGTTGAAACATTTGACTATTTAAGTAAGATCTTCAATTTTAGACTAATTTTATATCTTGGGCTTTTATTAACGAGTATGCACATCGGAGTCTTTTCAATCTGGTTGAAGATTTACAGGTGTAAACGTGGTATTGAGAGATACTACGTCCAAAGGCTAGTTTAAGATTCATGTATAAGATTAAGAGAGTTTCAATTCGGAGCAAAATTTAAAAAATGGAAACTTGTTCCTCAAATTTACGATCAGACGATTTTCGATTTTAAGCACAATTTTTAAGGCTTGACATTTAGTTAATGAGAATCTAGGTTAGATACGATTCATTTAGTTAAACCTTTACAGTCCGTTGTGGACCGTGTGCGCATCCTTGGTTTCTATGTAAAAAGAAAATGTAAGATCCAGTGAGGGTGAAAGCAATCTGCAAGTTTTCCACGGAGCTTTTTTAGAAATCTTTTTTACCGTTAATTATCAGATGTGGGGTGTAGCTCCGAGATCGCCAGATCCGAGTTCCGTCTGGCTGTCAGTTGTGGCCCAGGTTTGAAACCTGGGCCACAACTAAGAAACAAGATTAATAAGAAGAAACAAGATTAATAAGAAGAGACAAGATTAAGAAGAAGAGACAATGTTAAAAGAAGAAACAAGCATAAGAAGAAGAGACAAGATTAAAAAGAAGAAACAAGATTAAGAAGAAGAGACAAGATTACGAAGAAGAGACAAGATAAAGCAGAAGACACAAGATCAAGAAGAAGAAACAAGATTAAAAAGAAGAAACAAGATTAATAAGAAGAGACAAGATTAAGAAGAAGAGACAATATTAAAAAGAAGAAACAAGATTAAGAAGAAGAGACAATATTAAAAGAAGAAACAAGATTAAGAAGAAGAGACAATATTAAAAGAAGAAACAAGCATAAGAAGACGAGACAAGATTAAAAGAAGAAACAAGATTAAGAAGAAGAGAAAAGATAACGAAGAAGAGACAAGATAAAGCAGAAGACACAAGATCAAGAAGAAGAAACAAGATTAATAAGAAGAAACAAGATTAATAAGAAGATTCAAGATTAAGAAGAAGAGACAAAATTAAGAAGAAGAGACAAGATTAAGAAGAGACAATATTAAGAAGAAGAGACAATATTAAAAAGAAGGGACAAGATAAAGAAGAAGAGACAAGATTAAGATGAAGATGAAGAGACAAGATTAAGAAGAATTGACAAGATTAAGAAAAAGAGACAAGATTAAGAAGAAGAGACAAGATAAAGAAGAAGAGACAAGATTAAGAAGAAGAGAAAAGATAAAGAAGAAGAGACAAGATTAAGAAGAAGAGACGAGCTTAAGAAGAAGAGACAAGATTAAGAAGAAGAGACGAGATTAAGAAGAAGAAACAAGATTTAGGAGAAGAGACAAGGTTAAGAAAAATAGACAAGATTAAGAAAAAAATACACTATTAAGAAGAAGAGGCAAGATTTAGAAAAAGAGACAAGATAAAGCAGAAGACACAAGATTCTGAATAAAAAACAGGATTTATAAGAAGAGACAAGATTTATAAGAAGGCACAAGATTAAGAAGAAGACAAGATAAAAAAGAAGAAACAAGATTAAGAAGAAGAACCAAGATAAAGAAGAAGAGACAAGATTAAGAAGAAGAGACAAGATTCTGAAGAAGAAACAAGATTAAGAAGAAGACAAGATAAAGAAGAAGAAACAAGATTAAGAAGAAGAAACAAGATAAAGAAGAAGAGACAAGATTAAGAAGAAGAGACAAGATTCTGAAGAAGAAACAAGATTAAGAAGAAGAAACAAGATTCTGAAGAAGAAACAAGATTCTGAAGAAGAAACAACATTCTGAAGAAGAAACAAGATTAAGAAGAAGAGACAAGATTCTGAAGAAGAAACAAGATTCTGAAGAAGAAACAAGATTAAGAAGAAGAGACAAGATTCTGAAGAAGAGACAAGATTCTGAAGAAGAAACAAGATTCTGAAGAAGAAACAAGATTCTGAAGAAGAAACAAGATTAAGAAGAAGAGACAAGATTAAGAAGAAGAGACAAGATTAAGAAGAAGAGACAAGATTAAGAAGAAGAGACAAGATTAAGAAGAAGAGACAAGATTCTGAACTAGGATCAAAAAGATTAATAACAAGAAATATGACAAGTCATAAAACAGGATTAAGGGACAATATTGAGAAAAGTAAACAAGATTAAAAACAAGATTAAAAACAAGATTAAAAACAAGATTAAAACAAGATTAAAAAACAAGATTAAAAACAAGATTAAAAACAAGATTAAAAACAAGATTAAAAACAAGATTAAAAACAAGTTACAATATTTAAACCAACCAACAGGATTAAGTTGAAAAAAAAACATAAGAACAAAATTTACAGGATCTCACACAAGAAGAACAGGAAGAATAGCAAGTAAAAATAAACAAGAAACCATAATCAAAAACAAGAAATAGAACAAAAAATTAGAATAGCATTATACTTATTCTTAAAGGAATATAATGAGAAGGGGCGGGGCTTTTCTATTAATTCTCAAGATTTGGTTAATTATTTTATGTAATTATTATTCATCTATAGAAATATAATACAAGGAGCAAAAGAATATATGAGAGGAACGGCATATATAGAGCAGTATCTTTAAAATAATCTTCATCCATTCTTCATAATTTGATATTTTCCCACTTTCTAGTTTTTTTTTCTCCATTTTTCCAACTCTAAGTCATACTTTCCCCCTCTTCGATGTGACATTCCTTTAAAAAACGGGGGGGGGGGGGCTTCTCCCTAGTTCTTGATAACGTTCTCATGGATCAAACTTTATTTTTCTGTCACACTTACATAGTTCGCATTTTTATCCTTAACTAGCCTTAGAGGGCGCTTCGCGCCCATCTTCTAAATTAGTTGTGAACATGTTCTCTTTGTGTACATCGTAAAACAAAACAAAAATAATTTGCGGATTTTCACAAAAAATTTCGCGGATTTTCAAAATTTTTAAAAATTTAATGACGATCGAATTTTGATGGAGACAAATATTTGAAATTTTGATTTTTCATAAACCTTCCCTGGGGTCCCTAGATGTCCCACAAAAAAATTGGGCCCGATCGGTTCAGCCGTTTTGACGTTTATTGGATACAAACAGACAGACAGACAAACAAACAAACAGACAAGCCAAATTTATATATAGACTAGAAATTCAAGGCGCTTCGCGCCCTTCTTTCTAACCTTAGAGGGCGCTTCGCGCCCATCTTCTAAATTAGTTGTGAACATGTTCTCTTTGTGTACATCGTAAAACAAAACAAAAATAATTCGCGGATTTTTACAAAAAATTTCGCGGATTTTCAAAATTTTTAAAAATTTAATGACGATCGAATTTTGATGGAGACAAATATTTGAAATTTTGATTTTTCATAAACCTTCCCTGGGGTCCCTAGATGTCCCACAAAAAATTTGGGCCCGATCGGTTCAGCCGTTTTGACGTTTATTGGATACAAACAAACAAACAAACAGACAGACAGATTAAAGGAGATCCTTTTTGTTGAAGGGAAAGAATGCGTGTAATGTAAAAGTAGCATAACATTTTGTTAACTTCAGTTTATTTTGAAATCTCTTTTGTTTTCAATTTTTACTCCTTTTCATGATGATATATTGATAAGAAAAAGACAGTTTTGAAATCCAAATGTCAAAAAACAAGTTTTTTTTTATTGCTGGGTGTAAATGAAAACTAGAGAAGTTACGAAGTCACAAAGTCGCTCCAGTAATGCCGAAAAAAATAATGTTTATTGGAGTGTTTATTTTTACCCCTCTCCTTATAAATTTTCAAATCTGGACACCAATGGAAAACAATTCAAGAAAAAAATCGCCTTCCGAGATTCTTAAAAGGTGAAACAGAATATCTTTATCAAATTTCTACGGAAAAGATTTCAATCGATGCTATTTATTAAATATACGGCATATTTAATGTGGGGCGCAGCGTTCAGTTATACTGTTTATTAAACAATAAAACAAACTAATTAAATAATATTAAATGTTGCAGAATCAAAACAAAAGGAATTATTTAATAGACTCCAAGATGGATATTTAAAGACAAGTACTTCGTTCTTCCACATCAGTTCTTTACTGTTCTGCATCTAGCGTACAAACCTCAAGATGCTGCTTTCTTCAGCTGCTTCCAACATATTTGTACTGCTTCTGGTCCTGGTAGCAGCAGTAGAGAGCAGTCCTCATTTCGGGCTCGGATATGGGCTTGGATATGGGCTTGGATATGGAGGCCTTTACGGTATATTTCATTATTATTTTTATTTACTAGGTTATCAAAGTTTAGGAATAAAAATGTAATTCATTTTTGTGCGCCTTTTCCCAAAAAGTATTAGTTCTATACCTTCTACATACTTAACATACGCTTAATTTACATCGTAAAATTTCTTATTACTTTCTTTATCACTGATCGAATATTTACCAAATTACCATCATAATCTTAATATTTTAAATTAATTATGAACCATTGTATAAATATAATTATAAATCATTATATTATTATTATTATTAAAATTATGCTATCATTTCCGGAGGCTATGGAGGCTATGGAGGATTATATGGAGGCTATGGACTGGGATACGGAGGTTTCGGCTATGGTGGATTTGGCTACGGCGGCTACGGACTTTTCGGAAAATAGAAATAAATGTAAATTCGGACAGGATTTGTGAAACTTAACACGGCATTTTATTCTACCAGATTTAGTCAAACTTTTCTTGTTTAAAAATCAATAAAATTAGTTTAGCATTTTTATTATGTCTATTTAATTGTACACATTAATGAGACGTCGTGCTGCATTTTTCAAAATCACACTTGCCATATTTACAAATTACATTTATTTAACTACCTCTCCTGTCCCACCCTGTCCCATGCAACATGACAGTATATACAGAGCGTCCCATATCATATTAGACTATCTCCTTTCGCTATAACGCAAAAATAAACATGTAAAACTCAAAAAACTTAGCATTTTCTGCAAGAAAATATTTATATTAGGCTTATATATTCATTTGTTCAAAATGATTTTTCTTATCAGTCCCGAAAATCGTAAAAATGTGATCTGTCTTTTTTGTGCTTTCAATATTACCGTAGATATGAAGAATTTCGTTCAGATTTCAAAAATATTTTATTGATTAAAGTAAAATCTGAACGAAATTTTTAAAATCTCCGGTAATATAGACAGCACAAAAAAGGCAGACCACATTTTGGAAATGCCAGGACTAGGTTATTCAAGAATCATACCTGTCAAAGCAAGTTGACGAATGAATGTCACAAATAAATTTAAAGTTCTAAGACAGCCAATAGTTCCACTGAACATAAAAATAGTTTGAAATTAACCAAAAATAGACAAAATGAAATTTGGCCCGTTTTTCGCACTTTTTGACCCTATGTCGTTTTACCCTTTGTCGCATTTTTGACGGTTTGTCGTTTGACCCTAGGTCGTTAAGTACCATGTCGTTTGACCCTATGGCATTTGACCCTATATCGGTGAATCACATAACCTGGCCAATTCCAACTAAATCAGACCTGAGTGGACTGCACTAGTCAGGTTAAGGCCAGCTAGGTAACCCGACCTTAACCCAACCTAACCTCACCTAACCCGCACCTAGGGGGACTGGTCATGTTCTGACTAGTTAGCTAGCCTAACGTAGCACGACCTAACCCGACCTAACTTGACCTAGAGGGATGGTCATGTTCTGAACAGTTAGGTAATCCACCGTATCCCCGACCTACTGCAACCTAATGGGACTGGTCGCGCGACGTCGCTGCAGGTTGCTTGCTAAGGATGGATTGGATAGGTGTTATATTCCTCAGAATAACAATTTTGACGCATAAGGTCGTTTTGTGCCCAGTGTTTGGCAATTTGTGAAATTCCACTGGAAAAGCCAGGTCCTTCAGTCAGACATAATTATGAAGCAAATACACTGATTTAAACAGTCGTCTTCCAACCTTATAAGTCATTCAGAGAGTTCACATAGTTCACATGTGTACACAAGAACACTTATTGTATTCAATGAACCTTTACTACAGAGAAAAATAATTTGAGATAAGAACTCAGTAAATATAATTTAGATGATAGATATCACAATGGTGAACAAATGAAATCAATTGTGAATTAACTGTGATTAAACTGTAAATATTAAATAGTTATTTTCAAATATATGCATGTCGATTATCTAATTAAAAAATAAATTGATTTTTAGAAAAATGATTATCTTTGGAGGATTTATGGGAATCTTGTCTATTCTACTATTTTACTGGTTTAAGGAAAATCATGATAGGACTGAAATTTCTAGTGTAGATGCAGGGGTGGCTTATGACATTTTCCAGGGGGTGGAAATAGAAACTTATCCCCCCCTTGCTAAAAATCCCCCCCCCCCACCTGTAAATTTTTACAGTGAATTTGGTATTTTTTTTTGTCAAAACCTTGAGCAGTTGGAAGGTGTCTAGAAGGTGTCTGCTCTGTTTTCCTGCGCTCATATTTTTTCAGTGGGGGAATTTTTTTGAAAAGAAAAATTGATATGAAACCATTTAGCAGCGGTCTAAATCTACATTTACATTTACATCTTATTATTATAGTTTTGTAAAATTTTGTTTTCTCCATCTTTAGATATGTTTGTATATTTTTATTTTCAACTATATGATATGAATTAAAGATGTTTACAACTTATATTCCTGACATTAAACTATATGATTTGAATTAAAGATGTTTACAACTTATATCCCTGACATTAAACTATATGATCTGAATTAAAGATGTTTATATTCCTGACATTAAACTATATGATTTTAATCAAAGATGTTTATATTCCTGACATTAAACTATATGATTTGAATTAAAGATGTTTACAACTTATATTCCTGACATTAAACTATATGATCTGAATTAAAGATATTTATATTCCTGACATTAAACTATATGATCTGAATTAAAGATGTTTACAACTTATATTCCTGACATTAAACTAAGCCAACTGGACCCTCAGATTCAAGACTGGTTTAATAAAGTAAGTTATAAACAAATATGATAAAAAAATAAAAAAGAAGTCAAATTTCAATTTGAAATAATAACACAAATATATTATTTCAACTTTATATCATTAAAGGGGCTGTTGATGTAATTTCAAGTGACATTCCATGTACAGAGTGACATGCCCGATTTCCAACTGTACTCTTAGAACCTTTGCTTGAGCAAAAATGATTTTAATATAAAAACGACGAGTTTTAGAGGGAGGGGGGGTATTTGAAAATATATGTCTTTTTAAGATAAAAATGATTTTTTTTATCGAACAATAAACTTTAATATAATCTGGGTGAGAAAATCCACTTTAAAAAAACCTGTTAAAAACTTTCCCTGGGATGCTTAGAGGAGATGAAAATTTCTGTATAATACCACCCAGTACCCAGCAGTACCCAGTAGTACCCAGCAGTACCCAGCAGTACCCAGCAGTAATCAGCAGTACCCAGTAGTACCCAGCAGTAACCAGCAGTACCATGCAGTACCCAGTAGTACCCAGCAGTACCCAGCAGTACCCAGCAGTAATCAGCAGTACCCAGTAGTACCCAGTAGTACCCAGTAGTACCCAGCAGTACCCAGTAGTACCCATGGTAGTACCCAGTAGTACCCAGTAGTACCCAGTAGTAACCAGTAGTACCCATTAGTACCCAGCAGTACCCTGTAGTACCCAGTAGTACCCAGTAGTAACCAGTAGTACCCAGCAGTACCCAGCAGTAACCAGCAGTACCCAGTAGTACCCAGCAGTAACCAGCAGTACCATGCAGTACCATGCAGTACCTTGCAGTCTCCCCACAGTACCCCAAAGTGCCCAATATTACCCAGCAGTACCCTGCAGTGCAGATATGGAGATTAAAAATTGGCGTGGTTGCCATCCCTCCCTCCATTAAGCGATCAGTTGATTAGTATTAAACCAGTTTTTTCATGCATGAAAATAATGCAAGACTTTAAAGAAATTATATTTAGAAGTGCTTATGACTCTACTTATATATTTTCATTAAAAATAAAATTCTGTTTGGTTTGGCAACTATTTTATGCAGAATCTTTCCTACTTTCTGAAAGGTTTTACATCGGTATGTTTAAGGATATCTACTCGATATAAAGGAAAAATTATCAATAATAATTTTGACTTGAACTCTTAACTAAGTGAATTCAGAAAAAACATGTCGGTTTAAGAAAGCTTAAAAAAATATACGCACCATCCAGAACAAACAAGTTTTATCAAAAATTTAACTTTTTTAGGCTTACATGGGACGTTTTAAAAAAAATGCAAAAAATATTTCTGACACCCCTATAATATATAATTCACCAAAACCATACTGCCAATCCTTCAATTTTCATCTTTCTAAACATCATAGGGAGAGTTTTAACGCCTTCTTTAAACTAAATAAGGTTATCCATTTATAGATAAAGATAGATTGCTCATAAGACGACATTTCTCAACTTAACAGAAATAAATAAACACAAGCCTTTGACAGATATTCCAAAATTATAGATTTTATCTATTTATTTATCTATGTTGCCATTTCTCTAAAACATTATTAGAAAATGCCGTGTTTAGATTTTCTTGTTTATTGGGACACCTTTCGGGAGGTCGCGTCGCGTCTGTAACGATTATTTTGAAGACCATTTTATACTAAGGAATTGAGTCTATGCCACAAACTCTGATTTTCTAATCTAAATTATCTTTGCAACACAATGTCGTAGACCTTGATATTTAAACTATGAATTCTGTTACTTTAAATTATCTAAGTATAAAATATCAAAGGTGTACACCATCAGGTTTCAAAGATATAGGGATAGGAAAATTTAAGTTTGTGCCAATGACTTAATTCCTTTAGGGGAGGTTAGTGGATGTTTTGGGACATACAATGTTTGTAATTGATCAGGTAAGAACTATATAAAACCTTTCTGGGACAAGTTTTAGGAAATCAAAAATGATAAAGGACTTGTGTACCTTTTTTATAATTATTTTTTTATTGTGTATTCAGTAATGAAGATTTAGAAAACGTTAAATTTATTTAAATTTGTCTATTTAGAATCCAAGTATGACAGAGACAATAATACTCATTCATGGGTTTCCAACTTCTAGCTTTGATTACAAGAAATCTATCGATCTACTTTCCAAAGATTACAGGTTAAAAATAAGTTATGATTACAAGAAAATCTTTTATTTTAAGATGACAGGTAAATAAACAGCGTGGTTACGTGTGATTATAAAACTTCTAAAACAGGGTGGTTACATTTGATCATCTGGGATTTGGATTTTCGGATAAGCCTCAAGAAAACTACACTTATTCATTAGGAGAGAAATCATTTTTTAAACAAATCCAAAAATTTTATTTTAAATAAAAACAAATTACTTGAAAGATTTTACTTTCATCGTTTTTTTTCTTTTTGAATAAACAATATAATAATAATCTCAGTGGATCAAGCAGAGCAAGCTCTTAATCTTTGGAGAATTTTAGGTAAAATATAAACAAACTTGTTCGAGAAATATTGAAAATTATTTTTCAGATATTTACTTAATTTGGAAATATATTTCCCTATTATTAGAAATATTCTAGGGATAAAATCTGCGAACATAGTATCCCATGATATGGGAGACTCTATCCTTACAGAAATATTGTCCAGGTAAAATCAGCTGAATCCCAAATGACAAGACCCCATTTTGATTTAAAAATAATGCATTACGTATGAAGGCCCATGATCTAAGATGACTGAGATATCCTTTTTGTTCTAGTGAAAATTTAGGGTATTTTATTCGCAGAAACGCTTGTAATTTTTACGCATGCATGCTTGTTTAGAATTCTATAGAATATTTTAATCCTTTCTCAAGGAATTACAGAAAATAAACATAAAACCAAAAATGTCATTCAATTTTTCACAATAACCGTTATTTACAATGTGTAGGTATGAGAGAGGTGTTCTCCCAGATTATTTCAATAATTTCTTTAAGAAAATAATCTTCACCAACGGAGGAATGAAATATGATTTTATAAACTTCAGACTTTCTCAGGTTAGAACTTTCTTATTCAACTAAAAGGTAGCACATTAAACTTTTATTTTGAGTTTTTTCCTAGATTGACAAAAATAATAATTTTAAAATTCAAATAGTATGAGACTTGAAACTCAAAACCTATTAAACACGTTAAAATAAAAATGGTTACGATTCTGAAAAAGAGCGAAAAACGTATAGTTAATGTACAGTTTTAAACCAGCATTCAGCAGACAAACTTTAGTTTAAGAAAAATTATTCTTCAGAATTTGTAAAAAGTCGTCTTGAAAATTTCATTGTTGGGGATAACCATGCTTAATAAAACTGCTATGAACATTTTTGCTTCATTGGTCCGGATCCGCAAATATATCCACAGATCCGGATCCAACACAAAATCCTCAGTTGTTTACAAATGAGCAATTATTAAAACCTCATAAGATCTAACAGGTCTCAGCAAAAAACTAAGTAAAAGTAAAAAAAAATCATTAATTCTTAAGAAAATGTTCATGACCTGGATCCGGATCCCAGTTTGCAGAGCAGATCCAGGATCCGGATCCGAGTTTGCAGAGCAGATCCAGGATCCGGATCCGAGTTTACAGAGCAGATCCAGGATCCGGATTTGAGTTTACAGAGCAGATCCACGATCCGGATCCGAGTTTACAGAGCAGATCCAAGATCCGGATCCGAGTTTACAGAGCAGATCCAGGATCCGGATCCGCATTAAAATAAAATGGATCCTATAACACTGCAGTCAATAACAATATTTGTGTTATTTCAGAGTTTACTGATGTCTCCTGTTGGTCCTTACTTAACTAAACTCAACAAAATAAATGTAAGTTTTTACACTTGTATCACACCGACCTTTTTGTTTTAATAAAATTTAAAAAAAACATTAACAAACAAAATAACAAAAAAATTGACAAAATATAAAGAATTAAAAAAATCTTTAGAAAATTAATTTAAGACGACATGTATATAATAGGAATTGGCGGGATTGATGGATCTTTTGTCAACACAACAACTGAAAACAATATGGAGTCCCGTATATTTAGGTATGTAAATTCATTGCACAATGCCCAATGGACATCAACAGTAGCTTAAATTTGCAAATAAATTTTTTCTTTTCTTTTCTTTAATACTTCTATGTGTAAAGATTCAACAATTAATTTTTACTTTTCAAGATTTTACACTATTTGTTTTTTAAACAGCAAAGCTGAAAAACAGTTTTAAATCTGAATGAATGATTTATTCTTAAAGATCAAATTTTTAATATGTAGATGAGAATGAAATGGAGATCGATATAAAACAAATTCAGGAGAAAATTAATTATTTTATTTTGAGATTTAAGCTTAGATAAAACTTCTTTCAAGTATTAGAGTTGAGGTCAGTTTTAAAAATAATTATTTTTTTATAGATGATAAACAGGAACGGATATATGTATAACAAACATAAAAACTTAGGATATCATGTTAAAAGAGTTGGTAAAGAACGATTGGTTTTGATTAGGAATCGTTTTGTCAGAGTCGACGTTTAAAGTTTTTAATAAAAGAAAAATACATAATGGTTTAGTATTGTGTCAAGATTGTACAACATTATTTTAACAGAATTGCAAGATTTACCAGTATTCCCTTTATTTGCTTCTTGTACCAAACCACTTGAAAAATGAAAGGCTGAAAGTTAATTACTTTAGCTCTCGATCGCAACCCATGAAAGTTATATCAGATGTTCCTATCTCGAGAAACTGATTTACAACTTTGTCAAATTCATACGAAAATTAATATATATTCAATTTTGTATAAAAGTAGTGGGTTTAAATAGATCAAATTCAGCAAATAAGCAACCAATCTGAAAACGATGATATCCCAGAGAAAGCTAATTGTAACTTAGGTTTACTCCAATTCTAATTTTATATTTGTTATTTCTATTTTTTATAGATTTAATTCATAATATTAATTATACGTCCTTATTGCTTGACCAGAAATTCCACCAATGGCAGTGCAGTAAAGTGGTCACGTGATATAGGCGGAGACACCTGACCAGTATACTGCTCTGCCATTGGTGATAGTTCTGGTCACGTGATTTAAGTTTAAGATTTTCTAAATTTTACATATATGAACTTTCGTATAATTTTAACACAGTTTTATATAAATTTCTCGAGACAGGAACATCAGATAAAACTTTCATGGGTCGCGATCAAGAGCTAAAGTGATTAGCTTTCAGCCTATACCCCCTTTCATTTTTCCTTTACAGTCCCTTTGTGAACTCCTCAAATTGGACATTTACATTGTATTGCAAAGTTTTAGAGCAAACAAAGTATTGTTTTTTTTTGCTTAAGTTGAATAGCCTGAAAGTCAAAAAACATGAAAAGATTAAAAAACAATAAAATAGTGTGCCTAGTGCCTACACTAGTTAAAACAAATTACTGGCACTGCTCCATATTTTATATCTTTCTGGTAATAACGCTTAACTTTTTATTCCTGATCTAACTGCAAACCTTTTGCAAATCTTGAACTAAACTCAATATAAAATATCGTGGGCGGAATTACAATTAAAAATTAAAAAAATTATTTTGGGTCTAATTTTTTTCCAATTCTGAAAACTGAATTAACAGCCATAACTCTTCTCTGCACCTGTCATGACCACAAAAAATTGGGCCTCGTTGGTTTTGACGTTTATTGGATATTTTAAACATAAAAGCCAAATATATGCATGTTTACATTATCCATCTAAGATACAAGAACGGAAATGCTTTAACACATCTTACAATCTCATATCTTCGGGACAGGTAGAAAATGTTTTTTATCTTAATCTCTTGGATTATTGGATACTTTCTTGATGATCAAAAAAGATTATAAATTGTATATTTTTGCTTTCGGGTGTGCGTTTTAAACTTTTTACATAGTTTTCAACTGAGTTTTGCATATTTTTTTCCACTAAAAACAAAATCATTTTAATACAATACAGCCCAAATTCTGAACCGATCGACTTTTTCCGCATTAAAATTATCAATGAAATATTTCCGATCTAATGATACAGACAAAAATATTATTTCATTATTTGTAGTACTTCTTATGCACGTTAAAAGTTTGGAAAATTTTTTGATAATTACAAATTGTTCTGAGTAATTGATGCCGAGTCTCTGTGTTCAACCTTTTTTCGATTTTAGAGACTATTTCCGATCTAAACATGTGCAAAAAAAACCTTGTAAATGTAAAACAAGTTTGTTCTATGGAAACATTGAAAGATTTCCAAAAATTTAATTATGAATATAGTTTGCTACAAACATACAAGGATAAACATATATTAAGTACCCCCTCCCCCCTTAACAAAAATCTGTTGAGTATTGATGCTCAGAATTAGCTATAGAAACGCATCAAAGGGTTTTCAAAACTTTAAACGTCAAACATATAACATGCTTAAACATATTTTTTTTTCACATTTTTTGCCATAAAATATTGTGTCTTTTAATCAAAAATTTTTTTTGTAAAAAAACGTTTCTTTTCTATATATGTTTTTGTCTGCAGCAAAATTACATTAAACAGTAAATTATTTTCATTGAGAACTACATTTTTATTTGTCAGATCAAGGTTTGAGTCTAGATGGATGACAAGCTTGGAGAGAATACAGATACCAATTCTTCTACTCTGGGGAGATAGTGACGCTGGTAATTAAGGACAAATAATATATATTGATATTTTCATTAATATTTGGATCGAGGCCGTTATTTGGCATTTTTAAAAATCAAATCGAACTTGAGTATTGGATTACATTAAAAAAAAAATGGAAATATTATTTCAAAATCACTATTTTATGAAATGCTTGCTTGTATTTGATGAATTAAAATCTTTAAAAATTCTTTTTATCTCCGACAATGTTCAACACACAAATATAGCTAACGACATCTAAGAAAATACCATACACACATCATCACATGCAAATACTTGTTTATTTAGTGTCTCCTCTCAGTATTCCACGTGCAGTTTCAAGACATATTCAGGTTTTTAGTTTGTATCATACTTCATAATATGATATTTTTTTTACATTTTTGGAAATTGTTTTCTTTCTTCTTAAAAAGGTCTGTAAGCTTAATTTCAAATTACCTTCCATTTAAAGAATGGCAAGTCCGATTCCCAATGGTAACATTAAAATTAGAAAGAATGAATTAGAAATCAATGTTAACAATTTTAAAATATTTTCATATGTAGTTTCTCTGCAAAAGTGACTTGCGAATTTCTACTGCTGGAAAACCTTGGAGATATGATCATAATAAAACATGAAAAAGTAAATTAGCTTCCCACATATTAATCAGATAAAGGTATCAAGGATACTGATGTGAATCGGACATAATAAACGGTCACTTGAAATTATGCCTACAGTCCCTTTAAGCTAAGTTTTTAACTGTAAAATAAGCTTTAATGATTTTTATTATTGAACAAAACAAATATATACTTTTTGTATAACTATATTTCTCTTTTTGAGTATGTGATAAATTCTTATATTTCTAATTGTAGCCCGAGTTCGTGAAAATGGAAACCATGAAGGGTGCTGGACATTTTATTATGCTGGAAGAACCGATGAAGTGGACTAGACACATTCTTCAATTTATAAGACTTTAAATTTAAAAATTAAACCACATTGTTATAGATTCTTATTTGCAGTTGGATTCTTATTATGTTTCAAATACAGAGCTGAGATTTCAAAAGCTTAAACCCGAGTAAACCCCGCACACTGCTGAAAATGGACCTTCAGGTTTCAAGTCATAAACTTTTTCTTTGGATTTTGTTTATATGCAAAGCTATTGAGCTTTATTATCAATTTTCAGAAAATGCCACCAAGGGAATTTTGAGCAAATAAATTTTTATGAAATTGTAGAAATCAATCACAGGTCTTAAATTAAAAATATCACAAAAAACACAGAATGATCTTGATTAATCTTTGAACCTACAGTTACGATTTAGTTTAGACTTAAAAATGCACTTGACTTTTCTTTAAAATGGATTTAATTAAAATTCCCTAGGTGGCATTTTCTGAAAATTTAGATTATAACTCTGAAGCCTGCATATTAATATATTCTGAAGAAAAAATAGATGTTTTGACTTGAAACCTGATGGTTCATTTAAAGCAGTGTGCCCGGTCTATTGAAAGACTAAAACCCAAGTCAGGATTGGTTCTAATATCACCAATGCGAGACTGCTTAGATAGATTTCTCTCTTCAGCAGACAGAACAGCTGTGACAACGAGATGTAAATTCCGAATTTCAAACTTAACGTAGTTACATTATTTTCATGTGTTTATTTCATACCTTGACACTGCAAACAGTTTCCAAGATTTGAAATATACAGATGTTATAGTTTTCCGAAATTTACGACCATCAGCTTTTGAAGACCAGAGCCTCAAAGAGCGAAAACCCCAAGGCGGTTAGGTTTTACTAAATCTAAGGCCATTCAAAACCCTAGCTTTCCTTGGGTAGACGCTAAGACCGGGTAAAGTTCTCAGCTTGGATAGGATGACTAAGTTGTGTTTCATCCCTTGCAAATTTATCTAGTGTTTCAAAAAATCTTGTTTATTTCTTTGTGAGTAAGTTAGTCCCTATATATTTAGTGGGACCCATAACACACTGGAATAGAGAAATAACGTTATGCTATTAAAATCAAATCAAATCATTCTTTTTGGGACGTCCTACACCCACACCCCAAAATTGAAGTGACTATATACTAAATCAATTATGAAGTGAGGTCTTACGAGTTGTATTTTTGCTAATTTCAATAGAGTCTACAAAAAGATTTTTAATCGACATTATTTATGCCGTTAACATTAACGAAAAACGCGCAAATCAACAATCTACAACGGACGTTATTGCCAGACCGCTAATCACAGATTCTAGTTATAAAGCAAATACCATTAATACTAGTAGATTGAAAATACAATACAATAAAATGGATCTGTGTAAACTGCAAAATTGTCTATTTTTTTCATTCAACTTTTTAAAAGCAGAATTTGAGTCTGATATCCGTCATCCTATTAAAAGAGTTTTATAGGCATCACTAAACAATACATTGATTTGTTTATACCTCTTTAACCCAAAAAATGTTTGTTTTATTACTGTATTTAAAAATGTTTTTTTTACTATTGTATTTAAAAATGTTTGTTTTATTATTGTATTTAAAAATGTTTGCTTTATTATTGTGTTTAAAAAGTATCTTTTCCAATGTCCAGTACAGTTATTTTGGTTTACATAACAGCCACTTATCATATAAGGGGGCGTGTATATGGATATTGATAAAAAATATTAATATTCAATTTTCAATATATTTCTGCAACCACAAAAGTGAAGATTGTAACTGAACAAAAATTGTTAATCCAATTACTCTAACGGTTTTTTATCAGATGTAAGATGAAAAAAAACCTCCGGAGATGGAATTTAAAGAATTTAAGCCGCGGTTTAAATCCGCCAAAACCCGGTTTAAATTAAGTGCCGGCTTAAATCTTGAAACATTTGATACAATTTTAAGTGGAACCAACCATTTTTAAACTGCGGCTTAAATTTAAACCGCCGCTCAAATTCTTTAAATTCGGCCACCGGAACTTTAAACCAATCCTGAATCCTTTTCAAAATATTATTCCTTAAAATTCTGGATCAGAATGAGGAAAAAATGTTTTATTACGTTTTCGTTTTCAAATTTTTATGCATAGCGTTAGTTACCATATCTCACTAGTTGACAGAAATATGTTTAGAGAGCAACAAGTTAGTTCCATACTTAGTTGACATTTTTCCACTTTCTACATAAAACCAATTTACCTCCAGATATAAGAGTAATTTTATGGTAACAAGTAAAAGTATAATTTCACAACTATCTAACACAAATATTAGATTTCTCGTATTAAGGGTCTGTTGGCGTAATTTTCATGAACTTCTATTTATAATTCCGTCGTGTCCTATTTACAAGAGAACCTGTTGAACCTAAGACTAACAAAGAGGAAAGGTTTATTCTTATTTTAATACAGAAAGCTTGATGTGAAGCAAACAATTTGGTAAATTGCTAATTAAAAAAAAACGAAAGGAACAATCTTGATATATTTCATGTCTGAAATAAACAAATCACGTGAACAAAAACATTTTCATTCAAATGCATTTTTCCCTCCATCATCTTATAGAATTTGCTTTTCACTTTTATATCAAGTTTTCTATCCATCAAATGAATTTAAGAACTATCACTATATTCAGTGTTCATTTATGTTTTATCTAAGATTCTTTCCCATGGTCAGTATCATCCACAATACCACACATAATCCTGTCTAGGCTAGTACACACATCCTTCTCCTCCCCTTCACTCTCCTTCCCGTCATTCAACCCTGCCTTAATGTCTCCCTTGCTGTCCTTGTCAGAGTACATCTCATCTAAACAAATAGAAATAAAAATAAAAAAAATAATTGTAAAAATCGATATTGATTCTTTAAGATACTTCGGAAAAGATAATCCTTCGATATATACTATACAATAAGCATGTGTCTTCGTTGTTTTTTGGGTCGTTTTTTGGCTATAATTTCTTTCTATGTCAAAATTTGGCAAAGGAAAACAATACCAAATGTTTTTAAATTGTTATTCTAAACATTTTCTTTTTGTGTTGTAAAAACCATTTTTTTTCGTTTTGACAACTTTTTTAATGATAAAGAAATTGCAAATTTAAACAGTTTAACAATCTTTATAGTTATATTAAATTTTTATAAAAACCGATCAAAAACAATTAACAACACTGTCTAGACAGGCTAGAGATGAGATCTGCAACCCAGACCGCCTGCTGGACTATCTGACCCGTACCGGTAAGAAAAATCCTGTACCAGTCCGGCCACCTACTACGAGGAGGGGTACATAATCATCATAGTCACGATGCGTACCCTGCAACAGCCAATCACTAACTGCACCCGTTCTTACCTGTTTAAAGCTGAGCGGTTGCTAAATTCCACTCCTCAAGGTCCTTCATGGTCCATTCACCCCTCGTTGTCATTGAATCAATATGTGCCCTCGTTATTGGAAGCCAGGCTTCCAAAATCCAAATCAGATCCAATTTTAGTTCTGGGATATCATAACTGTATTGTGTACCTGTTTTGTAACTTTTAAAGTGACAGATAATTGAAAATTTTACCTGGCATAATTTTTTAGATACAAACAAACCGTTAGTGTAGACTTAATCTAAGTTATATTTTGCTCTCTACCCCGAAATGGTAAACATTCTTATTCCCGCACCATACCATTTTAATATTTAGATAACCTACGTATTATATTATATATCCTTAAACAAATCGTTTTTTTTTTATATTTTGTTGATAATCTTAGTTCACCTTTTCGTCTGGGCAAAGCCTCTAAAGCTTCCTGGATAATTCCTTTCACCTTCTCCAGTTGTTCTTTAAACCTAAAATAAACTTAAATTTAAAAATGTAGATGAAGATTATTTAGTTTCTTGCGCATCTTCTTTATCTTAAAATATATATATAAATTATCAGAAATAAATACTTACAAACCTAAAAAACAACAATAACTGTAAAAGATATTAATTATTATTAATCCGATTAAGGTATCAATGGTACTATCATGAATCAGGCATTGACATCTTTGCATGGAGGCTAACTTCGAATCACACTTTCAGTTTCTTTAACAATAAAGATGATTATGGTAAAAAATATGTATAATGTATATCCTGAGCTAAAAACTTTAGAATGGGATATCCTTAATCACGAACAGTTAATTTATCTGGAGATTAATAACATAAGTTGAACAAGCATTATTTAATCTCGAGATAAAGAAAAATAGTGGATCAAGCATTAATCCCGATTTCCACTATTCAAGAGTTCCCAGCTCTGGTCTTATTTTAAATAAAATTAATTTTGTGCGGGGGGAGGGGAAAGAGAATATACTTAATCGGTTATTACCTTGATGTAAACTGTACTCTTCTTCTCTTCTGGACCATGAGCATAACACGGAGGGTTTCACGGGCCTAGGTTTATATTTAGCTTTTATTGATCAGTTAAAAAATCCTAACGGGAAAAATATTAGTTTTGTACTAAAAAAAATCAAATGTTGAAAAAAATGTCAACTTTTTTAGCCTATGTAAGTCGTGCTCATGGGTTCCCTAAAAATTCAGCCAATTTGGTCTTGCCTTTTGGCCAGCTATAGCTAACAAATAATTTTGAATAAAAACAACAATATATATATAAATAAGCGAAGAGCTCTAGTATATAATTTATATTATTGGAGGCAAATATTATTTTTTTAGAAGTATTTTTGGGTGTAACGAGCGTACACTGTACAATGTACAATGCCAACCCCGATTAATCCTAGATGAACAGAATAAATATCTATAATATATATATATAATATATAAATAAAGCAAAATTAATTATGTACACTGTACAGATTGCTATTATCTTAATTGATTATAAATTATATCTTCTTAACATTAAACAATGATAGGAAAACAAATGAGAGTTGGAGGAAGGAAACAAATACGCTGTTAACCAAAAATTAAACATTAAGAAAGAACTAAAGGTTTGAAAGGAAATATAATCACCTGGTGCGGTCTAAACTCGTTAATAAGATGATGCATATGGATAAACAGTAGATTTATATCATCTATCTTTTCCTCTCTCTTACCAGATTCAGGACACTAGAATAATAGATAAATAGATGGATAGATAGATAAACAGAAAAAAAGATTAGCAGTTGAAAAAAGACTGGAAAAAGATTTCGAAATTGATCTTGATTAAAATGTTCCAAACAATCAAAAAATCATTATTATTATTAAAGGACAACCCATCATTCAATGAAATATGGGTCAGCGCTACTAGCTGCCAAAACTTAGGAAAAAGACTTATACTAGGCGATCTGCCCAAAACAGCTCCGTTTCTGGAGACTCTCTGAAAGCCAGGCGGTCCGCCCAAGTCAGCTCCGTCTATGGACTCTCTGAAGACCAGGCGATCTGACCAAAACAGCTCCGTCTATGGTGACTATGAAAAACAGGCGATCTGCACAAGAAAGCTCCATTTCTGGAGACTCTCTGAAAGCCAGGCGGCCTGCCCAAGACAGCTCCATTTCTAGAGACTCTCTGAAACCCAGGCGGTCTCCCCAAGACAGCTCCATTTCTGGATGAAATGTATTAAATTTATTAACCTTGAAATTTGTTACAAAGGATAAAATGGAAAAAAAATATAAACCGACAGGAATTATTTTTCGACAGATTTAATTCTTCATTCCTCAGTCCACTAGACAACAGGAGAAGTTTATATTCATTCAACTTACAAGTTTTTGACCTCTGAGCTCCTCTAGTTTGATTTTATGCAAAAGTATGAAAAACAAACTCATCTGGTCACATAAAAAAATTTAAAATATATTTTTTCTTCTCAATAGCTCTTCTTGAAGAGGAGTTAAGATTAAAAACAATAAAGATTACAATCTAATGTGAAATTAATTTTGAATTGATGTGCTACATTTTAAAATTCATGTTACAAAATTAAGTGTTCTCAACAGATTTGTTTTTAAAATTTTATTTTTTACCGCCCATTAACCAACATAAATAAATAAATAAATAAATAAATAAAATGGTCAACCATCATCCCATGGGAGTCAGGGTTAAGCTTTCATCAAACCGTACCACCATATTGGTTGTGACAATTAAGTGAAATATCCACACATTCTGAGAAGTTTTCGTGAACAAATTCGCACATTTTAATCTCAAATGACGATAAAATTGTGTACAACTACTTTTTTTATAAATTAAATTTTTTGCAACATCCCTTTTTGCGCTCTGGACGGTTTGTAGGCAAAATTGGTCCTGAAAACCCTTGGTAACGTAAAATTCCCTCATTTTATACTGTAAAGTACAGAGCGTTCCTTATCATATTAGATTATCTCCAAGCTTATATGCTAAAATACTCGCATAATACTCGAAAAACCTGGTATTATCTGCATACAAATCTTTAGCCCCGCAAATCGCAATTTGAAGCTTTAATACGATCCAATATGACGTGGGACACCCTGCAGTTATAACTAATTAAAACCAACCTTAATGAGTATCTCTAGGAGGTCAAGGAAGTTGAGCATTATTGAATGATTTAATTTTCTTAATTCCTTCTTCCTGTCAACATCCTTATTGGGTAGCAGCTTCTTTATACCCTGACGGAACAAAGTAATTTTAAATGTTCAGGGGTGTATATTATCATAAAAAAATCGCCCCCCCCCTCTTTTGAAAGTAACCCCCCTCCCCAGAAGTTTAGATTTTTTAGGGTTCGGGCATTTACTCTTCTATGGGGCTATGATACAAAACTTCTGATAAAGAATAATGCAAAATATAATAATATGAATCTTTTACCTGAGATTCTAAGGTTTGTATAATTGCGTCATCATTGTTTATTTGTATTCCAAACATACTATACGTGTCTTGAATTGGTGGCGGTGGTCTAAACAGTACATTAGTACATAAACAAATCATGTTCTAACTGTTAATTGTACAATATTATGATAGATCATGGAGTAAAACCATATATTCAAGTTTGGGAAACTAATTACAAAACAAGAAATATGTTTTTTTACAGTAGTTAAAAGAAAGCTATTGAATGATTTACGTTTTTCTTCGTCTTTTACTCGGTAATTTGAAACTTGTAGAACATATGTTAATTTTTCTAAAATTTATTAGTTATAAATAATTACAAATGACAAAATTACGTTCCCGCATTAGAAGAAATAACAAAGATGACAATCATTCCGCAGTTTTATCGTCGATTCAGTAAATACGAACAATGCAGTACAGTTCATTTTTAACGAAAGGACAACATATTTGATGAATATATAGGTTAACAGTGGTATATATTTTAAAGGCTTCCTCCTCGTTATTTTTGGAAATTTTGGGTACTTTTACGCAGAAAAACATTTATTTTCTACAATTCAGCGAATAAAATTCTAAAAACTATGTTGATATCTAGGAAAAAAAATGTTATCGGGGGGGGGGGGGGGGGGGGGGCGATGATTACATAGCTTTTAATGTAAACATAAAACAATGCTTATCAATCAATTCAAGTTTTAGGGACGTCCTACTCTACTATCCACATATCAAAATCTAAATGCATTTACTAAATCAAGAAATAGATATGGACTTTTGCTTTACTTCTTGAAAAGGTTTTTATATGAAACTAGGCTTTTAGGGCGCTTCGCGCCATCTTCTATTTAAATTGTGAACATGTTCTTTTTGTTTAAATTTTAAACAAAGAAGAAAAAAATTTCGCGGATTTCCAAGAATTTAATTTTTTTTACAAAATTAAAAAACTCATTTTTTAAAAAAAATTTTATCATTCGTAAACCTTCCCTGTATTCACGTGATGTCCCGCAAAGAATTTGGGCCCGATCGGTTCAGCCGTTTTGACGTTTATTGGATACAGACAAACAAACAGACAGACAAACAGACAGACAAGCCAAATTTATATATAGAAGGTTGATCAGTACCCAAATCAGTAAATGGAAATTTTACATATATGTTCAAACCTGGGAACTTGTTCTTTCCGTACAGCTTCATCCGTGTACAGCTTTATGTAGTGCATTGGAGGTACGGGCATTGAGGAAACCTTAAACGTTTAATTATTACTGGCTGGTGGGCCGGCGTTGTCCGTGGAAAAAAAATCGATTTAAAAAAAATAAATAATAAAAAAATTCAATTTTTTTTCTGGGGGCTACCCATGAGTCTCCATTAACAAATTTCAGCTCCATTCGGTCGAGCCGTTTGGCCGGCCATAAGGAACATATATACGAATATACACTAGCTGAAGTGGCCAGCGCAGCTCAATTTACTTGTTACTCCCGCGATGCCCATGGAATTTTAAAAAATTCAAATTTTATTTAGGCTGTGTCACCCCCCGAGGTACCCAGTGAAATAAAATTTCAGCCCATTCGATCAAGCCAATTGGCCAGCTATAGCTAACGTATATCTATATAATAAAACAAGACATTCGTATATATATATTTTGCCCATAGCCGGACAAACGGGCTGAATTTTGTTGTGGACACTCAGGGGTGGCCGGGGAGTGTTATAGGCTATAAATAGATACTGTCGTTTTTCCTTGATAAGTCTTGAATACTGTTCGTTCTTTGCGCTTTTATTGCATAAAAAATCGAATTATAAGATAAAGAATAGATAATTTTACTATTTAGACCAGAGAAAAGTTTTGATGTTGTTTACCGAGCTTGCACCTCTAAAAAACGAAACAGTAACTTAAGAAAAAAAAAGATTTCCGAAATAGTTACCTGAGTAACCTCAGGGCCTCCGGCCCCCACTGCCCCGGACACCATTTTTTATTCTGAAAAAAATTCAAACGTAAAAGGTTTATTTTATCACAGAAGTATCTTGTTAAGAATTCTCCAGATAAAGCTAGGAAGGAATGGGTTCAGTGTAAGAACCAAGAATTTTCCCAGCTAATTCTCTCGCATTAACGACTGTTCCGTTTTCTTCGGCTGTTTTTTCATCTAGAATATATGAAAAATTAATAATTTTAATGGACGCAACAGATTTAAATTTTGAATTAAAAACATGTTTAAAACAGTAAATCTTTAAAAAATAATCAACCCTCAGGCCAAATTTTTTTGTTGTGAATCCCAGAATAAAGCGATAATATCTCAGATTACTCTATACAGTGGCCGAATTTAAAGAATTTGAGCGGCGGTTTAATTTAAGCCGCGGCTTAAATATGGTTGGTTCCACTTTAAATTGTATCAAATATTTCAAGATTTAATCTGGCGCTAAATTTAAACCGGATTTTGGCGGATTTAAACCGCGGCTCAAATTCTTTAAATTCCATCTCAGATCAAATTCCTCTTGGATCTCCTTTATTCGTCGTACCCTACAGTACAGAGACAGCTAAAATCAGGCCTTTACCACCAAATTAAAAAGCTTTCATTATGGATATCAAGAGAAAGCGTTTGTACCGTCAGGAGTTTTTTTTTCAGGAGTTTGTCATTTAAGAGTTTGAATTTGAGTTTGTCATTATTACTGATTGAAAATTTAAAGCTGTAAATTTTTTTTCTTATGAACAGGCACAAAATAGAAATGAAGTTAAAAATCGTGATTTATATCATTCAATTAGATAATAGAAGTAAGCATTACAGAGAGCAGAAATTATGTCAAAAATACCTAGTATTATTTGAAGTGGTTTTTTATGTTTACTGGATTTTCCTATTCCAAGCTGAGGCAATCCTTTATTCAAACCTACAAGTGTTAAAATATAAAAAAGAAAATTGTAATTAATAAAACGCGAGTTGTTACATTTCTAAAACGCATTGCCTCCCTCAAAAAAGCAGTTTTGCTACCTTTGGGCACATTATTTACCTAACTAACCAACTTTTCCCTTTAACTTACCCAACCTGCTCACCAAAGGCAACTATTTAAATGATTTTTAGATTTCGATAAAAAAAACTTAAAAATGAAAACCTTCTAGCATAATGTGATGCATTTTACTAACTAGCCTGCTAGTATGACGTGAGGCATTTCAGAATTAAACTGCTAG
This sequence comes from Eurytemora carolleeae, assembly GCF_000591075.1. Taxonomy (NCBI): domain Eukaryota; kingdom Metazoa; phylum Arthropoda; class Copepoda; order Calanoida; family Temoridae; genus Eurytemora; species Eurytemora carolleeae. The sequence continues at coordinate 92,477 of NW_019396624.1, read as the reverse complement.
CTGTATACATTATAGTGACTAACCTGTTGGCATTACGTGACGCATGCATTAAAGTAATTAACCTGTTAGAATGCGCATGACAGTAGCTAACCTGCTAGAATGATGCATTTTAGTAACTAACCCGACAGAATGACGCATTTAAGTAAAAAACTTGCTAGCATAACGCATTTAATTAGCTAACCTGCTAGCATGACGCATGACAGTAACTAACCTGCTTGCAAGACGCATTTAAGTAACTATCCTGCTAGGATGACATGCAACATTTATCAAATAACCTGCAGGCATGACGCATTAAAGTAACTAACCTGCTAGCATGACGCATTTAACTAACTACCCTGCTAGCATGACGCATTTAACCAACTAACCTGCTAGCATGACGCAATTTAAGCAACTAACCTGCTAGCATGACGCAAGCTTTACAAATATCCTGGCTGGAGATATATCCACACTCCTTGCAAGTCCCTTGCGTAGGCATTCTAGATTTCACCTGTGTAGTGCGTATTGGTAAAAAACAATGAACTTTTTCATAGATAAAAAATTATTGTCCCAATTAAAAGTTGTAAATTGCCGGTTTTGCTGATAGGTATTAATAATGTTACAATATTTAATTTAAGTAAAATAATATGTTTCAGGTTTGCCGACTTAAGGCTACATGCCAAAACAAACACAAATACATATTCCTACGCTCTGATTTAATATATTTAATATATATTATTCAGGATTAGCCACAAAGTAAGAGGTTGTAAAGACGACCTAAAACACTTTAAACAGGAAGATTCCAATGTCGAATAAGATCTTCAATTCTTCAGCTTAAATATATTAATTGTATGGCTTTTTTACTATTGGGATAAGATAGATATAAGTTCATAGTTGCATGGGGATCATGAATATAAGGAAGCAGACAGTATACGTTCCGTACAGTCGTATTTGAACTCTCATCCTTTCAGGGTAACCTTCATGTATTGAAGTGAAATTTTTACCTGTTCTTTAACATTTAATTGTTCTCCAGAATGAATAATATCAATAATGGCAGATGGACGAATTTTCTCCACTTCCTATAAATCCATCCTAATCATAAAAAGCTGGAATAAGATGCATTTTTTTTCTAGCTTTGCGAAGGTTAGAAATGTTTTTTTTAGACCAAAAAACCCAATTTACATCAAATTAAATGTCCTACTTCTCACATTTCAAACCCACAGTGAACTAATAGAAAATGGGATATGGCCATTGGCCATAAAGAAAGTGAGACATTTTTAAATGATGACTTTTAATTTTTCAGGGTTGTATATTTTTTAAGAATTACAGTCTAATATTGTTCTCTTTGATGTCAGTTATCATAGGATTTTTTTTTATCAAGGTCAATGGTAATAAGTGGTTGAGCAAATATATTGAACTTTTTAAAAAATTTCAAAAATTGACTGAGTTAGGCCAAACAAAACCTCGTCAAAAATGCTTTTTTAGGTAAAGTACATTTTATGGAGGTTTTTTGAACCCAACTCAGTCAATTTTTGAAATTTTTCAAAAATTTTAATGGAGTTAATCTTTTTAGACAATTACGAAGAAAATGGTGTATGACATGATAAATTCAAAAAAAATTTTTTTTTTTGAGCTATGTATCCTTTTTTGCGATCTGCATGGGCCTTGTACGACCAGTAACCATTGACCTAGATAAAAAAAATTCCTGTGATAACTGACATCATAGAGAACAATATTAGTCAGCCGAAATATGATTGAAAGATGTACGGACAAGAAGAAAATGAAGAAAAAGAAATATTGAAATGTCAAAATATTTGTATCTTGCTGCTATCACACAACTATTTAAAGAATTTTTGCGATCTGCATGGGCCTTGTACGACCAGTAACCATTGACCTAGATAAAAAAAATTCCTGTGATAACTGACATCATAGAGAACAATATTAGACTGTTAGGTATTTGTGGTGCAATATGTCTGTTTTCCTGGAAAAAAGTAAGATTTTGTGTGTAAAATAGGCTTAAAACTAAGAAGTTTTCAATATTGACACGTTTTATGATGGTTCCTTAATGTAAGATCTAGCATAGCCTCGGTAAGCATTCGGACTGTAAATACACTCCGTACTAAAATATTATTAATATTAATATTATAATAATACGTTCGTAATACAATGCTTTCTGAATTAGTAAAAATAATCAAATGTTTTTTGCATAAATATTATGCAAAATATAGCAAAATACTAACGGACCAATTAATCTTAAAATCGTAAATCAATCAACCAATCGTCAAAAAATAATTTACCTGAAATAGTCCAACTTCTTGAAGTATGCATACATTACTATTTCCTTCTCGTATGTGTATTTGAACGGCTTGCAACGGGGTATAGCTCCCTGCACATAAAAAAAGAAAGAATAATATTTTTTTCTTCAAATCCGCTACTTTTATCGAAAAAAAATAAGACATTATTATCTTTTAAAATATTTACACAATTTAGTATTTTTTTACTTTTAAATTTAGTAGCATTTCAATTAAAAAAATATGCCCAAGTTCACCTTATTTCTAAAATTTGTTTACCTCTGATCCCGTTGTTATTGCAGTACACCTCTGAAGTCTGGCAATATCGCCTCTTTAAATAAAATAATTTAGTTTAAAGTGGCTGTAAGCGTAATTTTACTGTTAACATCTTGCAAAGAAAAATATCAACAAATTCAAGTGTTTCAGTAGAAAAAAAGAGGATAAAGGTTTAAAGAGTACTGTTTTGAATCGGACACACACTCTCGAAATATAGAACACCTTTCAGGGACTGGTCATGTAATTTAAAGTGATCTCCAGTTAGATACTTAAATGCTCTGATTCACAACGGTACTCTTTAAACTATAGATCTAAAAAACTTGTTCTTCAACAAAATTTGACAATTGACAATTACATTTACAGGTTATCTATCAAATCAAATAAGTGACAAGCGGATTTATGCAGTAAAGACAAAGAAGCAAAGTGACAAAATTTATCTCTAAACGGCAATATCTTCCTAATTCTTACTTAGATCAGGGTTTAAGGGTAACGTTGTGAATCAGAAACGTAGCTCCTTAAATAAAGGGCCACAAGAAATTACGTCGAAAGGTCCCTTTAAATATACGAAGAATACAAATATTTTCATCACAAGAAATCCTTTTACCTAAGAATATTCATGATGACCGTCTCGGCGATATCATCTGCATTATGTCCGGTCACAATCTTGTCTACCTCTAACTAAACACGGGACTAGACTAAGATCCAAGGGGAATAATAATAAAAAACATATCCCTGATATGTTCCAAAAACAAATATAGAAAAGCTAATGATACAAAAACGAAACAATATTTCTTCTTTTATTTCAAATATGAACGTTACAAATTTTTTTTTACAACAGTACAACATGAAATAAAAATTCATTTTTAAATAAAACTATGGAACAGATTAAATTATATTTATTTAAAAATTTACCTGCATAGCTCCTCTGTCCAGAGCTTGTCTTCTGAATACTCCACAAAATGTGCAATTGTTCTTCAGTCCAACCTGAGAAACTAAACAAAAATATTTTATAATTTCTCAACAGAAAATCAAATCAAATCAGGCTTTTAGGGACTTCATCTCTCCACACCCCAGACTTCAAGTGAAAATACCAAATCAAGAATAATTTTTTTCTGGACAGAAAGCAGGGAATATTTAGCAAAAACGGTGGCAAAAGTCAACAACATCTAGTTCTGTGCGCATTGCAATGATATCCTTAAATTTTTTTTTCAAAATCAGCCGAAATATGATTGAAAGATGTACGGACAAGAAGAAAATGAAGAAAAAGAAATATTGAAATGTCAAAATATTTGTATCTTGCTGCTATCACATAACTATTTAAAGAATATTGTACAAAAAATTTAAAATTTAAAAATAATTATGTGAAAAAAGTAATGATGATAGAAACTGGTAAAATTATTATCAATAAATTTCAATAAAAATAACAACAAAATTATTAAGTTGTGCAACGAACAATGAGTATACCTATCTTATCCATGGTCCAACCATAAAGATCATCATAGGAGAGAATCTTTAAAGGGATTCCATACTGATCTCTATTCCGCTTTACAGTCTCCAGGGAATCATCTCTGTATCCAGTTATTCCCTCATCTTAAACAAGAAAAAAATGTTTGAATTGTAATTTTTTAACCTTTTTAAATCAAAGATTCCAAAGTAAAAAAAGAAATTAAAATAAAACATTAATATCGTACATTTTCATTATCTACCATAATCTAGAAACTAGTGAAATCGTGAATAATTTGTCTGCCTATCTTTTGATTAAGGTTTCTTTTTATATTACCTATTGAAAGTAGCACTAGCTTGAGACCATAATTATATTTCTGATTTAAAGTTTTCATTATGTAGGCTAGTACAGTAGAATCCTTGCCACCAGATGCACCAATAGCAACATAATCACCTTTAACAATATAAACGTAGAAAAATTTTTATGTCATGTGTACAAGTAGTTAATTTTTAATTCAAATACAAGCTATACACCATTTATCATGTTAATTCATTATCAAAACAAACAAAAAAGATAAGATTTCGGAAATGTCCAGAGTTTATGTAAAAAATTTAAAAATTTCTTTGAAGGCACAATTTTGAATGGTTTTCAAAAAAAACATTGGGCAATTGTTTGGTCGAAAGAGTAAAAAAAAGGTTCGATTAAGAATAATTTTACAGACAAGGCAAATATTCATTTAAATTAAGTCTAAAATACAAGACTTTCAAAAAAACGACCTCTAAAGTACTAAGGCTTTAACTATGGTTCGATTAGCACTTTTTCAAAAAGAGCTAGTTCTGAAATGCATCTTAAAAAATGTAGGGGTTTTCGAATTCAATTTCCAAACAAAGCCAAAATTGCCAATTTGAACGTCAACATTTCCTTTATTTTAGTACATTACAGACCGCTTATTGGTACCCATTAATCGGACAAGTAGAACAGATTTTGAAAATGTCAAAGAATGTGAGAATCGAACCATTATGAAAGTCTGCGTATACCTTAGAGAGCTTTTTAGGACATCCTGTATATACAGTGTTACCCCACGAAGGATGTGACTTTAATAACATAAAACTCGTAAAAAAATGACCATCTGGATGTTTGTTTAAGATCTTCATCCCTAAATGAAGTTATTAATGGTCAACACAATGATTGGACAAGAAAGAAACAAGTTTACAAGTGAAAGGAACCAAGAATGTTTAAATAATAACAGAATGATTTCCGTACAATCATCTCTCAAGTCTCATCCTTTGTGAGTAACCTTATAAATTAGTTTTAAGAATATGAACCGTATGCTTCAATACCATTACCTTTTTTGAAAAGTTTCCCTTTTACAATGGTAAAGTGAATCTCGGTTTCGAAAGCAAAGTAAAAACAATCTTTACAGAGTGCATCTCCAGTCTTAGGTCGCTTGAGAATAGCCTTCTTGCCACAATCAGCAGTACACTGTACAGGCATTTTTATCTGAAATATGAAGCAAACACATTAAATTCCCTGATGGTGGTGGCGAGAATTGAAGTTGTTTATTATTTTATACTGATCATCAATATATTAAATACGAGGTTTGAAGTTGGGGGATTGCTTAATTACAAATGGCAGACATAATTCTTTGGTTTAAAATTTGAATATTTATTAAGTCCAGAAAAGGGTAAAAATGCAGACTGGATAAATGTTATTAAGCTGTATCAACCTATAATCAGAAACAGGGACATAAATATATGTTCTGGTACAAAGCGGAGATATAAAAACTAATCCTATTTTTTACAAATTTCAAATTTACACTCCATTTAAAACATAGCGAAAATCCGCAAATTCAAAGTTGTCTTTACGACCAAATTTTTCATACACATTGCGGATTTTCATAACATAAGAAAATGGCTGCTAAGTCCTCTTGTATTTTTTAACAACTAAAACAAGAAATTGAGATTTCAGGTTTGCTAGAAATAGCACTTTAAAGCGAAAAAGCTGGAGATATCAATCACTGGGCTAACCTTTGTTGGGGGGTAAGGGTATTAAATCCATAGAAAGCCTCAACATTAAACTGTAGAATTAAAAATACATTTTTCCACTCCACATGAAGACGTGACTGAGCATGATTGAATAGGTCAGATTAATACTCTCTGAAAGACTTGAAAAAGCTGGTAAATACTCTTCCAATGCCATCAGTAATTTCTTCATTTACATTGGCAAGTTCAAAATGAGGTTCCCAATAAACATAGAGATGAATTGACGCTGATCAGAAGATAATTTTCATTTTCTCAAAGTTACAAATATTTGTCTAAAAAAGTGTGAAGCTAAATTGTGTAAACTGTCACTATTCCCATGTTGATGAGGAACAGATGTTTGATCAGATTTCTCTTATTTACTATCTACATGTTACAGCTATCATCTAACAACAAGATGCTTGAAAACAGTTCAACGAAATAACATTTAGAGAAGAACTGAGGGTAACTGCCGGGAATGAAGTAATTAAGAAGAAATTTACAGAAATACAGAAATTTAGAAGTGATGCTGAGATTTTTAACTTGACATAAAGACAATTAAAAAACGTGGCCTATTCAAATATCCAAAAAACACTTAATGTTTTGTGTTTATATGAAAAAAATATAACTTACGTTAATCTTCATTTATAAATTTTAGGTTTGAAATTTATAATCTTTTTGTTGGACAACTACAGAAATTTAAGAAATCTAAAAAATCTAAGAAATCTTAGGTTAACAATGCAGCAGATTTCTAAATTATTAAATTTTTTATAGCTCACATACAATTATAACTTATAATATGGAAAATTATGAAATTTTAAATATCATATATTTAACATTTTACTTCTATTTAAATACCCAATACTAGCGTGGATTGGAAATTAAACAAATTCTACACATTGGAAAAAAGTTTTCGCCATTATGCTGTATCGTCAAGTTAACGTCAATTTATTCAATTTACTGTGTAAAATGTTATGAATTCACACTTAATACTTTGGATTGTTATGTAAACCAGGGTTTCTGTACATAGAATAATCACACATTTGAGACTTTATTGAATATTTTTTAGAAAAGATCAGAGTTTGGAAAGCTTAAGAACTGATATAAGAAAATGCCATATCTAAAGTGAACACTTAAAGTAGTTATAAATCAAGTGTTTATAAAACCTAGTTCTGCATTGTCTATTTTATTACTATTGACGGTTTACAAGATCAAGCGATGCATTGTTAATTCTAAATAGATTAAAGCTCAAAAAACTGTTGAGGAATGGATCTACTGAGTTCACCCAATTATCAAGAATGTACATATTAAACCAACCAATTTATAATAAGCATTAAATATTTTAAACATTTTTATTCAAAATGCACAAACCTCGTTGGTCCCAAGCAACCTCATGTAAAAATGAGACAGAAAACCAGGAAAAGGGATGATGAAAGTTGGTTGACTTAATCACGCCAAAAATTTAACATACAATTCTGCTAAGATGGTTTAGAAAAGCTGACAACTGGAAATTGTTGACAAGCCTAAGCAGATGTGGTAACTTATTGTAATCTATGGGTAAATAATAAAAATACTATGGTAATATATGTAACTGGAAGACAACAAGAACAATAACTCAGGATTTGTTGAACATTTCGTCAAATCAAATATCACGTTTCGGCAAACCTATTACAAGTTTCAGAAAGATGTTTTAAATTAATTAAAGTTCTGCCCCATACTTGGTCTGGTACAGAATAAATATATAAGCATAAGTAGAGAACACTTATAGGGACCTTGATATTTCATAATAATTCATTTTTATAATTTAGGAACACAAATATATGCACTTGGTTGACTTTTAGTACTTAATCTAAAGCTCATTTGAAAAAATGACTTAATGAGCTCAAATACTGGCTACACTGTCCGATTTAAAACATTCCTTGAAAGAGGTTTCAGACGAAAAAATACCGTCTGAGGTTGAAAGAGCTCATATTGAAAAAAAAATCCGCCAGGAGGTCTGAAAACTATTCTACAAATGTTGAAAGTTAAATTTTGATTCCGGTTCTGGTTGAGATTGATAATAATATCGAGAGTAGGACAGAAGTAGTGTTTGGCAAGATGGAGTTGTTCTTGTCCACTCCAGTGATACTCCTGTAGGTACTCCTACTCCATGTTGTACTTGAGTACTACTCTAATGATGCTGATGAAGTACCCACCGCTACTGGAAAGTGTTTGATGTGAGTCTGCCAGTGTGAACTTAACTGGAAAAACTTGACTCCTGTCCAATCTTGTCCGTCGATATAAACCTAATCATAAACATCATTTGTAGTGTACATGACCGATTCACAACGGTACCCTTACAAGCTTTGTCTGATCAAAAGTTAATTAATTATCCGTTATTTTCCTTTAAAAAATTATTTCAATTATGGTAATTATCTGAAATAGTGATAAACGGATTAATTACAACAGAAACAATTAAGACTTGAGAATAAACCACTTTCCAAGCTAGAAATACGACGATAGCCCCACATTATTGATCATATAAAAGATAAGGGTACGTACCGTTGAGAATGGAGGGTCATTTGAAATTACAACTTTTGTCTCTTCAGGTATTTTCTTTTCACAGTTTACTCCCTCCCCCTTACAAACATAATTTTGTACACCACCACCTTTTCAAGTTTTCTTTTACCTTCAAAGGATGACTTGATTTTGCCATACAGATCAACCTACTGATTCCATCAATGGTGGTCGTCTTTGTATCCGAGTCGCCTTTCTCCTTCTTCTTTCCTATCTTGAGCACCGCCTTCGGTCTCTTCTCCTTAGTTGTGTATGTCATGTTGAAGTAATGGTAGTCGGAGGAATGTGCCAGCAGAGAAGAGGAGGACAGATGACTAATAAGAAGACCCCGGAAGTTGGTTCGAATAGAAGATTTTGGATCCTGTTTTTTCTTGTCAGATTCTGACTTACGATCACTGGTGTCGAGCTTTCCTTGGAACTTGTCATAGATCCAGTAGTCGAGCTGAAGCTCCATCAGGTCCTCGGACTTGGAAACTGAGTCGAAACTATACTTTGATATGTTGGGTGAGCTTGGGGGACTAGGACGGTCTGTCCTACTCCGGTCTAGGAAGGAGTTAGCTCCGTGTCCGAAGGACAAGGACAGAGGTTGGATGTCTTCTGTCTCCGGTTCTGTTCCTGTCCAGAGTCTCACGTCGGAGACAAACGGGACGAAAACTTGACAAGATTCCTCTTCCGAAGATTTATCTTTGTATGTTACCATTGCTTCAGCTATGGTTAGCTGAGTGGTGTAACCTAAACAAAGTGTGAATGTTAAAAAATAAGCTAGAGCTTGAACAAATTTATACAAGTCTCAAAGCATGATTCAAGCTAACTAAATTTTTGTTGTTTAGTTAGTTCATTACAGTATATGTATTAAACCCCAAAAATAATATTTCACCTGTCTTCAAATACTGCTCAACTCTTGATACCAGTTCAGCTACATCATGCTTACTTGGCTCAGCCTACAATCAATCAATCAATCAATTTAATCAATAAATTATCAATAAATCACAAATCAATTAACGAATCAATCAACCAATCAATTAACTAAATGATTGTTTAAACATCAAAGGATGAATAAGATGACTGAAGGAAAACATGTAGAGAAGAGAGAATAAATGGAAAGAGCTAAGTTTATACTGATTTTATTACTTCAGTCTCGGAAAGATAAAGGGAGGACTGAAAGGAAAGGGGGGAGGGGAAGGGATAGTGAAGAAAAAATGTAAATTTACAAGGAGAAGAAAGAAGTTTTAAGAAAATAATGTAAGAAAGTTGTATAAGGTCAAAAGATTGGGAAATGAGGAAGAAAAAGGAAGTGGTCTTGGGCTTACAAGGAATAGGTGGAAAATGAGTTAAAAGAAAGATAAATGGGAGGAGAATTATAGGGAGGGGAAGGGTGGGCGTGGAGATGTTGAGGAAGAAATTAAATATTAATTTACAAGAAGCGGGAAGAAGCTAAGGTAAGGAAGTAGTTCAAGGCCAAAAGGTTGGGAAAAGAAGTAGGAATAATGAAAAGATATTGAGACTTACATAACAAGGAGGGGGAAGGAAGTGGAGAAAAATGAGTTAACAGAATGATAGATGGAAGGGGAAAGTACGGCGCGTTACCTTATCAAGAAGATCTCTCCAAGATTCATCCTGGAACAGTTGACAGTAAACAGGACACCGAGCAGCTAAACTCTGAACATGAAACAGTATTTCAAAATTCAAAAATAGAAGTTACAAATATATTACATTTTTTTTATCAACATCTGAACTTCAAGACGGGTGTATATTTTTACCACCATTAGCTACCACCCCTAGGGGGAGGGAGGGGAAATGATCTTTAGATGAATTTAGGGGAAAATACGAAAAAATTGGATATCAAATGACAGCTTTTTTTTCATTATTTTGAATACTTTTTACCAAAAAAATTATCGATTTCCCCATAAACGTCATTGATTTTCCCCAATTCAATGCTCATAACTACGGGGAAAATAAATTTCAAAACGGGGTGGGGAAAGAAAAAAGATTTTTCGAGAAAATAAAATATACACCCCTGGTATTTAGAAGATAGAAGCAATAATAAATATTTTAATTCTAAATATTAATAATGATGTTCAGATTTACAGAATTTAATATATAAAATCAACAATTTTTAAAACTCAAGTCAACAAAATAAAACTAATGTATGATCTATTTTTCAAAATTTGTCGAGTAGATGTTGAATCTATTACATATACTGGAGTTTGAGAAAAACAAAACAAAATATATTCTAAATTATTTAGTGCTAACCTTAGCTACAGTGTTCACTCCCAGGGGTATAATGAAGAACCTGGAGATAATTATTCTTCAACAGGTTTATCAGGAACTAGCTTTGCCCCGGGTAAACATGTTTATTCCCACCGTTTCTCTTTATACACATTGTAAAACAAAAACAAAACAAAATTTCGCGGATTTTATAAAAAAAAATTTCGTGAATTCTCCAAATTTTCAAAAATCGAATTTTGTTAGAGGCAGATTTTTAAAAAATCGATCATCCATAAACCTTCCCTGGGGTCACGCGAGGTCCCACAAAAAATTAGGGCCAGATAGGTATATATACTTGGCTTACAGGGCCCCATCTTCTGTTTTCATTGTTTTCATTTTCTCTTTTTGTTCAGTGTAAAATTATAAAAAAATTCGCGGATTAAAAAAAAATTCGTGTATTTCAAAACAATTGTTAGAGGCACATTTTTAAAAATTCGATCATCCATAAACCTTCCCTGGGGTCATGTGATTCTCCACACAAAATTTGGTCCCGATCGGTTCAGCCGTTTTGAAGTTTATTGGATACGAACAAACAAACAGACAGACAGAAAAGCAAAGTATATATTTAATAAAAACAGGTATATTCATTTATTTATTTAAAGTTTAATTCCACACCCCTCAACCAGAGTGTTTCTTTATTTTACCAATAAAACAGTTTTAGGAAAAAGTATTTCTAGAAAAGAGATGAGGTGAGTTGAGGGGGATGGGGGGGTAGATGTTCTGAAAAGATTCATTGTTCAACATTAATATATTGTTCACCATAAATATAGCCGAAAAAAAATATCAAATTAATCGGATAATAAAGATTTCCAGAAAGATTACAATTTGATTTGGTTTGATCAATAACATAAACGATACATTGTAATCTATAATCAATATTCTTCGTTTATGTTTTCTAAGAAATACAATATATTATATTTAAAAAATGTTAAATATAGTGTTGAGCACACCATTAGGATGATATATATTTCATAAAAATAGATTATTTTCCTTCACGATGAAGACTTATGGGTGAATGATGATATTCATATATAATGTATACCTTATCGAGACTGTTAAAGTGGAACCAAGGATATGTATTTAAATATATATACTTTGCTTGTCTTGGTGTCTGTTTGTTTGTATCCAATAAATTTAAAAACGGCCGAACCGACTAGGCCCAGATTATGTGTGCGACCACATATGACCCCAGGTAAGATATATGGACCATCAAAAATAAAATTTTTTTTTTGAAAATGCGCAAATTCGAATAAAAACCCGACAAACTGCGAGAATGATCAAAGCAGCGGTTAAAAGCTTAAATTATTTACAGGAAAGGGGACGCAAAGCGCCGAAAAGCCAAGTTTTAATAACAGTACATAACGTTTAAAAGCTTAGAACACTACTTAATTAATATTAAGTAAATATTTGATTTTTATATTCTATATTTTACAAAAATTAGCGCACTAACCTTATTTATATTCAAGAGAAACATTATTTGATTAACGTTAAAAAAAAGTTTTTAACATCTTGGAAAAATTTAGTATTATATATTTGAACGCGAAAAATTAGTCTGGAGGTTTACTGGAGAATAATTCGACATAGGGTCGGAGCATAGAATTCAAGAAAGCATCTGAACCTAAACAAAACAATTTTATTGAAACGATTTCTACTCAGTTTTAAGTTTTCACTTTTAATAAACAATCAAATTCGAAATTTTTATTCATTTATCCCATGACTCTTTTTTTTCTCAAATTTTTTTTTCTTAAGAAGACTCCGCTTTCTATTTGGATATTTAACTTAAGCTTTCTTTGAGCTTTTTCCGTTTTCAGTTTTCACTTTTTACTTTTTAAATACATTTGACTTATGTGTTCTGCACATTTCGTTTCTATCACCTTTTTAAATTTTAACTTACTTTTTACATTTACATTACAATTGTAAGCTTCTTTTAAGTTCCCTTTTTCCAGTTTTCCATGAACTAAACTCCAAGTAAAACTATATAAACTAACCTATAAGTCCGACCCTGATGATATTTGGTGGGTTAATGTTTGTATTACAAAATTTCTGTATTCTTGTGACAAGACAGGTTAGAGTAGCCCGTACATCAGCAGGTCCAGCTGTACAAATCACCTGTACATAATATTTATATATAATAGGTCCAGCTGTACAGTGTCCAAATTTATTAAATTTAAGGCGCGTCTAAAATCCTCCAAAAACCGGATTCAATTGAGGGCCGTCTTAAATTTTGAAAAATTGAATACAAATTTAAGTGGAACCAAAAAATTTGACCGGCGGCTTAGATTTAAAGTGCGGCTCAAATTCTTTAAATTCGGCCTCAGATCACCTGTTTATAGCACATATATATTTCAGGTCCAGCTGTACAGATCACATATGCATAGTACATATATATATTTAAGGTCCAGCTGTACAGTTAACCTGTACATACTACATATAAATTTCAGGTCCAGCTGTACAGATCACCTGTACATAATATAATATATATTTATATATACCCCTGCAGTAAGATCATATAATATAATACATGTATATTTCAGGTCCAGCTGTAAGGATAACATATACATAAAATATTTATATTTCAAGCCCAGCTGTACAGATTATTTGTACATGATATTAATCTAAAATTATATAAAAATATATACATTTATATTCCAGGTCAAGCTTCTTTTACCTTTATTCCTTCTATACGTATAATACTTTTAAAACCTCAAGCTCCTTCTGTACATTTTCTCACTCCTGCACCTGTGCATGATTCCTTCTGTACCTTTAATCCTTTCCAACACCTTTAATCCCTCATGTATCTGTAATTCCTCATGTACCTTTAATCCCTCTTAACCCTTTAATACTTCAACAATTTTAATCAATCTAATACCCAACACCGTTAATCTATCTAACACTGTTAATCCTTCTATCAGCTTTAATCAATCCTACAACTTTAATCCATCCAAAAATTTAACTCCTTTAACTTAAATCCCTTCTGTACTTTTACTTTTAATCATCCTGTACCTTTAATCCTGTTTCAGCAAGTTTAGAGACTAGATGAGAGGCCTGTGGGTCTCCAGTATTGGCAAGAATAATCTAGAAAAATGTAAATTAAAATAGTGAAAAATTATGAATTTAAAAAATAAAAGCATTCATGCTTTATTACTGGGTATTGCTTATGTGATCTTGTTTTTAAACAACCATCAGAATGTCGATTGACTGATAGATAGATTGAATGATTGATTGATTATACCTGTTCAGGAAGAACGTCATCAGCTGGCAAAGTTTTACTTAATTGTTCCAAGAGAACTTTACGCGGAGAAGAGTCTGTTCCAGTGAAACTGCCGGAGTTTAACCTCTCAATCTTATCCTGTACACATGAGTCTTTTATTTATATTTAGATAGATAGATAGATACATTTTATTATGATTCCAGATCGTGAACATTTCTTTTTAATAACTGATTTTTTCAACAAAGAATTTTTAAACTACTTTTCTTCCTTTTTTCGCTTTTTTAATGATGAATTAAAGAAATTTTTTAATCATCTCTATTTTTTCATCAGTTTAGATTTAGGAGGAAAAAAGAGTTTTTTGTTACAGTTTTGGTTTGAATTTTGCCCCTTGGATGCGGATATAAATATTTATATTTAAAAATATTATTAAGTGCAGAGGACACACGAACGGGGACCCACTAATGAGGACGCAAAAAAAATATGACTTTATGCACAAGAGATTTTTCCATGTCAGGTCAACCCCTGACAATTACATTAGAACGCTTGTAAAAATCTATCTATGTGCACATTTATTTCCCAAACTCTCATAAATTCTGTGCTTCGAGTGATAATCATAAAAATTTTAATGAATTGTAGAATCTTAAAATCAATATATAAATGCGAGCTGACATTTCAGAAACCTCATTTTAAAGAAAATTCCTACGCAGTTAAAATATTTTAGATATATTTTGTAAATGACCTGTTTAAAACATGAAATCAAATTCCGTGACGATGTCCTATTTTCTCAGTTAAATNCCTCCCTCTACATCCAGTTATTCAATCTTTTAATCCTTATGTTGCTTAGAATATTTTAAAGAAAGAAAACCTCGGAGAAAGATCAAAATTAACGTTTTTACCAAAACATATTACAAAAGGAATGTCGAATTTATGTTTTTGTTTCCAGCTGAGTTTGCCATAGTTTGTTAGTTTATTTATGTTTGTGTTTGTAAAAGGGTAAAAGTTGTGAAAACAACTTCCGGGCAAAATAAAGTAACCTACTCATCAATGAGCAAGTTAAAAACGACGAATTAACCCCCACCAACACCGTTAATGAAGAGCTTTTGGTAGTTATTTTTTTTACTAAGACTAAGAAAAGTGAAAATGGCTTTATAATGCAAGCCATATTTAAAAAAATCAGTTTCAGTTTCTCTACCAAAAATCGCTTATTGCTCAACATTCAATTTTATGAAAAATGTTTGTTTTTAAAGTTAGCAGACCCTTGATTTCCATCCGTCGGTCAGCACAACATGTAAAATATTAAGATAAGAGTCTACTCGTCAAATTGATAATATATTGATACGCTTAATATTTGTCCTTGAAACTACGCACTCAGTATAGATTAGGTTTAAACTAACTTATGCGTACAGGGGGCTTTTTTGCAAGCCACGGCAGTAAATTAAGTTTTTAATTGATAACAAAAGCAATCAAAATCATACAAAAGATCTAAATCAAACAGAGGGTTATCAACAACAAATTTAAATCTATGGACTTAGACTTTTAAAGTTTCAATACTATGATCAGCCCTCTTTTACACTCGTCCCAATTTTAAGAAATTCTGTAAGTTGCGGAAAATAAAAGATTCTTTAGTTTTTGAAAGAAGCTATCACAATTATTTCACCTGTTTCATTTATAAAGATATATATATATATCCTTACACCGAAATAAAAAGTTCACCTTGTGACCGGGAAGAGTAGAATGCTTTGGTTGCTTCAATGAAAACAATTTACTTCGTCGATCCAACCGATCAAACCGGTTCTCCGTCTAAACAAACAATCGTCAAACATCAACAATATACTTGTACATTGGTTGTTACAGTAAACATCAAAACGGCTGAACCAACCAGGCCCAAACTTTACTTCATTCCAGAAAAGGTTTATGGCAGTCGGTTGCAACAAAATATCTTTAATATATTTTTCTAATATTTAGAAAATCCACCAATACATACGGAATAATTCGCGAAATCTGACGTATATATTGCTTTAAAATGTATAGGAAAAAATCTGCAGTAAAATATTATTGCCACAAAGAGGGGCGCCCTGGAAGCGTAGTAACGTGTATTATTTAAGTACAACCTACGTCATGGGGCTGAAAAATAAATAAATTTAAGAGATTTCAGATAAAACTCAATTTTAAATGGTATTGATAAAAGTAAAGTTGGAGAATTATCTAAAATTATGTCGGCAGTCCCTTTAAAAAGATCAGACGTCAAAAGAAAAAGGTATAAATATTTACGCCAACTATTCCCTACTCATTGGATTTCCCTTGCATCAATGTTTTAAACTTTTTTAAAGGTTTTATAAACAAATCAAGAATCTGTTCACAATTAAGGTACAAGGGGGGGGGGGGCGAGATAGAAAACTTTAAACAAAATTATAAAATGTATAAGTAGAAAATAAGATTTGAAAATCATCAAAAAGGCTATTTAACAATTATTTAACAAAAAAATGCACCTCATATACATCCCCCCCCCTCCCCAAATCTTATATTAACTTTATGTCTGTCTACAAATTGGGAGCTAAGGAAAAGTTGTATATATATATTTTTTTATTGCCCCCTAATTCCTAATAAATATATTCCCCCCTGTGGACTAGATGAGCTTGTGAATAAATAATTTCCGTGTTTTTAAACTCATTTAATGTTCATTAACATGTATTCAGAGCTTTAAGTGCGTCGATAAACATTCAAAACATTCTAATACACTCCTGGAAATTAATACGTGCCGTGAAAAGAGAAATCATTAAAAAAAATTTGAATGGAAAACTTTTCCATTCCTCCAAAGAACTGAATATTTTACTTTTTATGTTCACAAAGTACCAACCAATTAACTGCTAAACAGAAAGAGAAAATCATGCGACACAGCAACGACTTTGTGACATCGTAGCTCCTTTAGTTTTGATTTTAAGCATAAGTATGAAAAAAGCAAACCTATCCGGTTATATATTAGAATATCAAAATATTTTCATTTTAGAGAAAAGCTAGTTTTGTAGTCGATCCTAGAAATAACTTTCAATTCCCAATAGCTCTACAAGAAGAGGAGGATTGAAAACATATGAAAGTTCAATTTACTTTAGTTTAAAGGGAGTGACCGGCTATGTAAGGTAGTTAAACTGAGCACGCAGTGTTGTGCAAAACTTCTTTCGGATTCATTTGAGACATATTAAACTTTTTAAAGATCTGTAAATCCTGAGTTTGAGCGCAAATTCTACGTTTAAAACTCCTACTTTGGGGGTGGATACGTTTTCAGAATTAGTTTTTTTTAATTATTAAATAACGACAACGAAAAATAAAGTAAAAATTATACAGTACTCTAATTGGATGGATAGGAACATATTTCTCAAAAGAAATTTGTCAATAAATCAATGCTAAAATCGATTATTTCGGTTTAATTATTATATTGAATTTCTAATTTTCTTTTAATTTATTCGCAGATTTCTTCAAATTCTTCAAATGTCGTCTTTTCAATAATAATTCTAGAAAATGTGCGAAAATCTTTGTGAATAATAAGAAACCAGAATAATGAGATAACAGTAACTAATAATTGAACAAGATTACTTATTTTCGATGATAAGATTAATTTTTATTTTCTCAACATGTTCCTATACATGACGTCTGTAGTTTATTGTAGAACTTTTTTACATTCTATGTCGTTGTTATTTAATGATTTAAAAAAAAACTAATTCTGAAAACGTATCCCCCCCCAAATTAGGCGTTTTGAACGTCGAATTTGCGCTTAAACTCAGGATTTACAGATCTTTAAAAAGTTTAATATGTCTGAAATGAATCCGAAAGAAGTTTTCCAAAACTCTGTATACTCAGTTCAACTACCTTACATAGCCGGTCACTCCCTTTAACGTGAAGTACCAAGTACTGTTATAAATAGAACAAGATAAGTCTAATCAAGGTTTAAAAAAAGGAAGATAGTAAAAACTTTGGGCCTCCGGAGAAAAAATTTAATAAGAAGTAACCGGCAAAATCTAGTCACGAGTTGGATTGTAGAATAGAAAATCAGGATTTTAAGGGTCAAACCAGTGCGGTCAAGAAAGGTTTGACACAGTGCGGTCAACTCAAGTAAAAAAAATCCGGTCAAATAGGTCAAACTACATAAAATCGGGTCAAACCTGGTTTGCCCAAATCAGTAAGAGCAGGTCAAACCAGTCTGGTCAAATCAAGTCAAACAAGGTCGTACCAATTCATACCATCTGGTAAAGCCAGATCAAACAAGAGAGCTGGGGAAAAAGGGCAAATCAGTGATATCAATCAAATGAAACCAGAAAAGTAAAACAGCTCTAATTCTACTCTTTTTTAAAGGGCAGACAATTCGACACGTTGTGCCTGTGCATTTTGATTCATCCTCAAACTGTGGCCATCTTGAATCATAAAAAAATAAGAAAAATGTTTTACCTTAATTTTTTCGTCTCCTGACTGTGGTGGAGAGGATGGGAACCCCTGTGTATCTGAGTGTTCAGGATCTGTTACAGTTTCACCCTGGGAATCAGATACTCCTCCTCCCTTACTAGAGTCATCAGACAGATGGTCAGAACCAAAATCAGGCTGAACAAATAAACAGATAAATAAATAGATAAAAAGGTCAAAAAGATAATAAGATAAATAAAAAAATGACAGATAAATAGATTCTAAAAGATATATATATACAGAAATAAATAAATTGGCTTATAGAAAGATAGATGGAAATATATAGATAAATACACAGATAAATATAAAATAGACAAAAATATTATGATTTATATGTATAGAAAAGGCAGACAGATAGATAGAAATATTATTAGATTTATATTACTAGGCTTTTAGGGCGCTTCGCGCCATCTTCTATTTCAACTTTTAAGTGTGGTTTTATCTGTGAGCATCTTCTCTTTGTACAGTATATAAAAAAAAAAGTTTGCGGATTTCATAATACTTTTTTTCGCGCATTTTCAAAAAAATAAATAAAATCTATTAATAAAAATGTTAACATTTTGATTATTCATAAACCTTACGTGAGGGCCCACACAAAATTTGGGTTCGATCGGTTCTGCCGTTTTGACGTTTATTAGATACAAACAAACAGACAGACAGACAAGCTAAATTTATATATAGATTAAATTGTTAAAATATAATCATTTTTGTTTAACATAACATGTTTTAACTTAAAAGGAGCTAATAAGAAACATTGTGTACATATAAATT
This sequence comes from Eurytemora carolleeae, assembly GCF_000591075.1. Taxonomy (NCBI): domain Eukaryota; kingdom Metazoa; phylum Arthropoda; class Copepoda; order Calanoida; family Temoridae; genus Eurytemora; species Eurytemora carolleeae. The sequence goes on along the minus strand of NW_019396624.1, from coordinate 73,214 downwards.
ATATATATTCTGATTAATTGCAATATGGATAAAATATAGATAATTAGCTAGATAAATACAGACGGTAACGATCCGTACTTTGTTGGTAATAAAAGCCCAAATTAAGCAATAATTAAACAAGTAGCGTGTATTTTCAGTTCACAAATTTTTAAAATCCAATTTACTTGACGATTTTTGAGAGAGTAACAAATCGTTAGACATCTACATAACTTAAAGCAATACTTAAAAAATTAAAGAAAAAGGGATGAGAATATAATGGAAATTTCGAGCATATATTCTTAGTGTTTTTTTAACAGCAGAAAATATACATAATTGTAATAACAAATATTGGTCCTGGTATAACCTCGAACATGATATAGTTTTAAACTGATTAGGGGGGAAATGAAACATTATCTGTGTGTAGTGGGTATATTGTAACCTAGGAGTATTTATTATACAGGGTTAGCCACAGAGAAAGAGAATACAAAATCTTTACATATGACAATCTTCATGTAAGATTCGGTCTTCTGCCTTCAATATACCCTTTTATTAGTTTTTAATTGTCTTTTCTAAAGTATCATTCGTTGTGGTTAACTCTGAACCTAATTAATATTTAGGTTTCAAGTAGATTTCACAATATACTTTTAAAATAATTTCCTAAATAGGTAGTGCATTTATATACTCCCAGGATAATACTCAAAGTTCCTGAGCAGTGTGCAAATATAAAACCACAGGGTGGTATAGAGGAACCACAAATGACCAAAATTTAATAAATTGAAAAGGTCGCTGAACTACCTACGTTTATAATTTGAATCACTTTTTTCTAAATTGTGGTTTCTCTACAAACGTGAATTGCGCATTTATATGGTTAACATACGGGAATTATCAGAATCCAACACTTCATTGATCAGTTTAAGGTTTAAATGATACCGTTGTGAATCGGCATTGCCATCTTGGCTTGGAGGGTCACTTAAAATTACGATTACAGTCCCTTTAAATTAATATTTGTACCTCCTCTATGGTTGTCTGTGTTTTAATAATAAACAACATAGAGATAGTTTCACTCGACACAAAAACTAACTTAATTCAATACACTTCAGAACCTTAATTCTATTTTACTTCTTTTCCCACTCTTTTTCATTAGATCCTTCATAAAAACTTTTTTTCTTCAGAAAGAGACAGTAGACCAATTTCAAGTATGTAACAATTAAGAAGATACAGTCGTTCCTCTATTCCCGCAATTTCCTTCGCAAAAAATCAGAACATTTTTTTAAAAGAAACCAAAATTTTCATTAATCCATTTCCAGATGAAAATCTAATAATATCTCATTTAGTCTCGAGTTAAAGGTTACCGTTGTGATTAAGACATGCCAGTCTAAAATGGAGTGTCACTTAAATAAGAGGGGAAGGATGAATCTAACAAAAAAACGTATTTTACCTTTTCAAGGATTGAGTTCTTAGGTTTAACTGTTGTTGGGTGATCTAATGCTTCTCTTATCAAAGATCGGGATGAAGAGAAGAAAGGTCTAAAAGTAGAATTAATTTTTAATTTAGGAAGATGATGGTTTTTTATCACCATTATATTGAGTGAATGTCTGATTTTTTTTTCACTGTATTTTCTTTCCCTGTCACGGTCGGTATAAAAATCTTTGTCTTTAATTTTTCAGATCCCGCTCCGTCTATGTCTCTTTTCCAGTCCAACGCTCTGAACCTTTTTCATTTCATTTTTTTGTCTTAATTCCTATAATTTCTCTTTCCCTGTTTCTGTTTATTTTCGTGTCTGTTTTTTTGCTACTAGTCTCTATCCCTGACCCTGTCCCTAATCCTGCCTCTGTACTCTTTCTAACCTGAGAGAAGGTTTCGGAGTAGATCCTACAGAGATAGTATCAACGTCAGGTCCTGAGTCTGACAAGTCCTCCAGCTCGTTTATTAAATCCTCAATCTCCTCGGGATCAACATCACCAACCTTTTCAACAGTTTTATTTCTAATTCTGGGAAAAAATATTTACTAAAAAATCTTCAATGGATACCATTATCTTTCATTTTGCAGAGAAATTCTGGGGGAAATTATTGCTAAAAATCTTTAATGGATATCAAAATCTTTTAAACTCTGGGGGAAATTATTTACTAAAAAATCTTAAATTATCTTTCTAATTGTGGGGGAAATTATTTGCTTAAAAAAAACTTTGATGGATATCATTATCATTAATGCTAAAAGTCAAGGGCAATCTAAATAAAATTTAAATCTTTTTAGATTCGACTATTTCTTTAAAAGTAATTTTATATGAAAAAGTCATTTGTATACCGGGAAAGACAGGCTTTAGATAAAACCTGGAACTGATTTATTGAAACCAAAACATACCATTTTCATAGCTTCTGTGTCCAGTAAAGATATATATAGAATATAGATACTAAAAAGTTTTCAGAGTTATGAAAAATCTACAAGTAGTGAGAACACGAGGAACATTAACAGAGGCGTACACANTTTAAAAATTAAATTAGACAATTTTTTAAAAATTAACCTGCGCCCTCTGCTCTCCTGACAAATTATTAGATTTGAGTCCTTTTAGCTGTTCAGGTTCATTTACTTTAAACCTAGAAAAGAGGAATAATAAATGAAAATTATCAATTTGAAATATTAAAAATACTTTGTAAAAACATTTATGGATTTTTATCCCTTTAATTACAAAAGTTAAGCATTTTCCTAGAAATTCTCACGTTTCATGATAATATTAAATTATAATGAATTTAGGATCATTTCATTTAAATGTAAATTTTGTGACGTCATATCTATTTCTCTCTTTCCCCCTCTCTCTAATGTTGCTTTTTCATCAAACTATCACCCTTTTTACTCCCCCCCTGTCTATGTTGTTTCTGTTGTTACTCTAACCCCCTTATTGTTATTTGTTAACAGGAAATAAATGAACAAAATTTTCTACGTAGAATTGAACCAAAAGAAACTTAATCCAGAAATAGAGAAACATCTTTTTAGTTTTCAATATAACACCAAAATTGTTTATCAAAAGTTTAATTTAATTGTAAACGAAACCTTTAACTCTTCATATAATGCAATCATAAAGAAAATAAATGAAAAAAAAATAATGGAAAGAAAAACTATTTTCATGAAGTTTACCTTCGAAGAAGAGCTACAAATCGCTGGCGCATATTCCTTTGACGAGCCGCAGCGTTAGTTAACCCTATAACACAAACAATATAGTAATATAAGTTAAAAAAATTTGCACTAATAAATATGTTATAAATGATTGTAACTTCTTCAATCAATAGTAAGAGTGGAACTATGTATTTAAAAAAAATCTAAATAAAAAAGTATTACCACCAGCGAAGAAATTACACCATTCAAGGTACAAATTACAGGAGTATTTTTATCTTTTTATGAGATACTAGCTAAAGTGCCCGGCTTTATCTAAGGAAAATATATATCCCTGTCAAGTTAATGGTCAGAGCTCAAGATATTAAACATTTAATGGGTTATTAACAGAAATGTAAACGAATGCATTTAAGAAGTTAAATATCTTAAACAACATTTTGAGTTTACAAGGTAATGAAATCCCTCTTAAAACAAATTGAATTACGTGTCTAGAATCTCACTGTAACGAATTGATTAGGTAGAATTCGGAGTAAAATTGGGACATTTTCTCGGAAGGAAAGACTCGAGATTCCATTGAGTCACAATCTTGAAATAACAAGAGAATATTAGGAAGGTGTGTGGAGTACGGAGGTGCNCGTGGGGTGTGCAAATTATTTAAATTATTAATTTTCAATGTTGCAATGTGTATAAGCAAATATAATATCAAAATTCAAACAAAAAGGTTTGTCACTTCCAAGTTCTCTCTTATCAAACATATTAAATTCTAGCTGAAGTTTGCCCGGCGTTGCCCGCAGGATTCTTTTCTTTCTCAAAATTTCTAATTTTCAAGAAAAAATTGATATTTTTAGCTTATGTCAACCCCTTGAAATTTCAGCAAATTTGGTCTAACTGTTCGGCCAGCTATAGCTAACATACATATAAATATATGTATATGAGTGAATAGATATATTATCAGGATTATCAGAAAATAGATCTGAAAGCCTCCTTAGTTGGAGAACCCGGACAGCCATATAATATATTTTAACATCAATAATTCTTAACTCCCTGAAAAGACGTTTTTAATATTTATCACACTGACTTCACATTGCTAAGTTCCAATCTTATAAACGTAATTATTTTACATCAATAATTCTTAAATTCCTTGTTAGACATATTTAATATTATAATGTTTTTAAGGTTCTGGTGGGTAATAAATTAATTCAACAAAATAAAATATTTTTTAAAATTAATGTTTACTAAGTAAATTGTTTCAACAATCTCATTCCACTAAAAATTTTTAATGATTACTTCTTAAAAGCTTATCACTAGTTTCACCTTTATTTGATTTCCTTCTAACTGAAGTTCCTCTCTGATCATCATCAAGCATAGGTTCAGAATCTGATCCTTCCTCAGGAGACGAGAACTCATCCTCATCTTCAGAATACATCAGTTCTCCTCTCTCCTGGATACATAGTTCAAGTGACATCGGATACAGGAAACAAGATACAAGATTCATGATACAGACTACAGAGTACGAGATACAGGATTCAAAATAAAACTTCGGTTATAAGATACATATGAAGGATACAAACCTAATGACACAGGGTACAGGACACATGATACAGGATTATAGGATACAGGGTAACTGATACGAAAGGCAGGAAACAGAAAACATGATACAGGATAAATTATAAAGTACGCAGGATACATAAAACATGATACAGGATAAATGATAAGTGCTGCAGGATACAGAAAACATGATACAGGATAAATGATACGTGATGCAGGATACAGAAAACATGATACAGGATAAATTATACCGTGATGCAGGATACAGAAAACATGATACATGATAAATTATAAAGTACGCAGGATACAGAAAACATGATACAGGATAAATGATACGTGATGCAGGATATAGAAAACATGATACAGGATAAATTATACGTGATGCAGGATACAGAAAACATGATACAAGATAAATTAAAAAGTACGCAAGATACAGAAAACATAATACAGTATAAATGATACGTGATGCAGGATACAGAAAACATGATACAGGATAAATTATAAAGTACGCAGGATACAGAAAACATGATACAGTATAAATGATGCGGGATGCAGGATACAGAGAACATGATACAGGATAAATGATATGGGATGCAAGATACAGAAAAAAAACATGTTACAGTATAAATGATACGGGATGCGGGACGCCTGGTTACAGGATATAGAATAACACAGAAAATATGGTATACAGGATATTATATAAAAATACAGAACACTTAACATTAATACAATTTACATGAACCATAAAGCAATAATAAACCTAGGAAAAAGAAGTTAGGTGTTTACTTTCAGTATTGACTACTGATAGGTAGGTATCGGATACGGATAGAGGGAAAAGTATATAATTATAGGGGAAATAAAACATAAAGAATTCCCCTTACCTGGTCCCCCAACACCATCTGTTTCCCCGGTTCCTCATGGTCTACTGGCTGGGAGGACAGGGACTGCATGTAAACCTACAACAACAAATATCTAAGTTATTTATTTTTCTCATTTTTATTTTGAATTTGCTAATTTTTTTTATGTGGGATTGATGGGACTTTAATATCATTATTTTATTAAACTTCATTGATATAAAGAACTGTATTATTATACAGGGTAAAATTACTTTAAAATATATATATATATATACAAGAACTGTATTTTTGTACGGACTACTGTTGTTTTTAGATATGTCAGCATACGAACTGTATTATTGTAAAGCATACATTTGTTTTTGGAAAGATCTGTACAAGAACTGCATTATTATACAGAGTACATGTAAAGTTGATTTTAGTAATATCTGTATTTGAACAGAGTACAGTTGTTTTTAGATATTTATGTATACAAGAACTGTACAGCGTACAGTCGTTTATATGTAAATAAATATATATGAACAAGAACTGTATTATTATACAGAGTATAATTGTTTTTTTTTTGGAATTTATGTTCAAGAACTATATTAATTTTAGGAGTACACACTACAGTTGGTTTTAGATATATCTGTTATATGAACTGTATTTTTGTTATGAGTACAATTGTGTTTATATATCTGAACATGCATTACAAATTTACATAAAGTGTACAGTTTACGTACACTGTACAAGTACATTACAATTACATTTAAAAAGTCCATTACTTTGCATTGTATCTTGTACACCTGTCTTTAGATGTTAAACTTTGTTTACATTCATTGGAATGAAAAGTTACATACTTGAAGTTAAATTTCTGAATTTTATGTTCTCTTTTCCTGTTGTTATACACTAAACTAACTAGCAGCATTCTTGATTTTTTTTAAATACTGCTATTTAAATTTTACTTTAAATATGATAATTCAAATTTTCCTGAATAAACTAGCACTTACTTTTTTACATTTATGATTTATTTAAAGGGAGTGTTCGCGAAAAATGAAAGGGGGTATGGCTTACGTCAAAAATATTCGATTGTGATCGCTTCTAACCTTAATTCTATCTGTTGCGTCTATGAGGAGAAAATTTTTAAAAACGACGCTTACCAAAAGAAGCGTCCATACTCCATACTAATTCAGAAAGTTGCAATATTCGACTCGGATCGTAAAACAATCAATTTAATTCCAAACACATGAATCAGATATTACAATCTATAAGCATCGGTATTTTTTCGACGCATTGGTATATAGTTGATATTTCCTAATATATTTTATTTGTTTTATGTGATGCAATTTAACCGACGATTAGTTGATCGCCAAGTGTCTCTCTACTCTCGATGTTTCTGCATGGTTCTGCGTGGGAGAGACACCTACCGGGAAAAAAATCGTCGTGTGTTGTAAATAAACCAATTAAAATATATTATGAAATTTAAACTATTTACTAATGCGTCGAAAAAATATTATAGGTTGATTTGTTTGGAATTATATAAAAATATTTGTGCAGAAAATCCTAATTTTGCACAAACAAAAATACCATCCGAGATCACCCCCCTCCCCCTCAACTTAAGGGACATATCCCGTGCTAGGCAAGATCAATGGCGGCCATAAGGGGGGTTATTGGGGTTATTTACCCCCCCTAGAATCCTGGGGGTAAATACCCCCCCCTAGAATCCTGGGGGTAAATACCCCCCCTTATCAAGCATTAATCTCCATCAGATTAATTTAATTACTCTCCGATATCCCGTGGTGGTCTTACCCTGCAGGACTACTAATCCAGTCAAAGCTGAGTACCCACATGAAAAACAATTATTGAATAAAATGTATTCACCTTTCCTAGAACTACTCCCCCTGCCTTGCTGTCCACCAACTCCAGCTCCTGTTCCATCTGCCTCTGGAGCACCTGGCTCATGTTGATCACACCTAAACACGCACATTCAACATATTATCAAGATTATTACCCTTATATAGTGATTGTCAGATTCACAACGGTCACCTCTTAATGGCTTTGTATTTTAAATTGTAGTTTTATGCAAGAAATCGTAGTGAAAGGGTCAAGTTTCTCTTTAAATAGATAAATACTTGAAGTTACGATAATTCCTATAAAGAGTTCATTATAAAGTTTCTATTTCCTTAGGAACAAAGTATCATTAATCATTTTTTTGCAATTGATAAATTGAATTTTCATCCAGCCCTATCCAAGCTTCAGTCATGTTGCAGTAAACTTGGTTATTTATTATCCTTGCAATTTTCACAGTTTTCAGAATATGCTGGAAATCCCCCATTATTTTACATCAATAATTCTTAAATTCCTTGTTAGACATATTTAATATTATAATGTTTTTAAGGTTCTGGTGGGTAATAAATTAATTCAACAAAATAAAATATTTTTTAAAATTAATGTTTACTAAGTAAATTGTTTCAACAATCTCATTCCACTAAAAATTTTTAATGATTACTTCTTAAAAGCTTATCACTAGTTTCACCTTTATTTGATTTCCTTCTAACTGAAGTTCCTCTCTGATCATCATCAAGCATAGGTTCAGAATCTGATCCTTCCTCAGGAGACGAGAACTCATCCTCATCTTCAGAATACATCAGTTCTCCTCTCTCCTGGATACATAGTTCAAGTGACATCGGATACAGGAAACAAGATACAAGATTCATGATACAGACTACAGAGTACGAGATACAGGATTCAAAATAAAACTTCGGTTATAAGATACATATGAAGGATACAAACCTAATGACACAGGGTACAGGACACATGATACAGGATTATAGGATACAGGGTAACTGATACGAAAGGCAGGAAACAGAAAACATGATACAGGATAAATTATAAAGTACGCAGGATACATAAAACATGATACAGGATAAATGATAAGTGCTGCAGGATACAGAAAACATGATACAGGATAAATGATACGTGATGCAGGATACAGAAAACATGATACAGGATAAATTATAAAGTACGCAGGATACAGAAAACATGATACAG